>NC_058408.1:121067641-121111921 GCF_002201575.2 Neomonachus schauinslandi
GTGTGTGTGTGTGTGTGTGTGTGTGTGTGTGTGTGTGTGTGTGTGTGGTGAACTGATTATAATTTCACACTCTTCTTAATGAACTTTTTGCTTACTTATCTCACTTCAAAGCCATTCAACAAAAGAGAAAGTGCTCACCCCAGTATCTTGCCCCTTTTCGTTTAGCAGGGGGATGAGTTTGTATGGCAGCGATCTGCTCTGGTCACCAATCAGGTCCTTCAGGGCTACAGTGGCCGTGCCAATTAACCTGCAGGTGAAAGAAAGTGCACAGTAACCTAAGTGAGAGGCATGCTTCCACTAACTCAGTGGACCTACCCATTCCCTTTCTATTCGTCTGTTATCATGAAAATCACTCATCATGAAATGAATTTTGGAATTTTGGCAATAAACATCACTTTTCCAGAACAAGTAGTCATTTCAAGAGTCTATGGTACCTATGAAATTTCAAGTCATGAATGAGATGACCCATGAATGGTCATGGGTCATCAGACAAAGACTGAATAGCACCCCTCAGAATCCGAGAGAAAAGTAGGACAAAATTTTTGATCAAAATTGCCCACTGTAAAATGCCCCCCCACCCCCACCGCCTCAGGGAGACCTTCTGCAAGTATAAACAGGTTGCTAGTTTACTGATGAGGCCAACTTACTAACCTGTATACTCAGGAGCAGAATTCAAAAGTTGGATGGGTGTCCTTTTCCCTCAACCTAGGCCCGGAGGGATTATGTTCAACCTCTACCACTTACCCAGCTACCCCTCAGTGCACATAACCTAACAGTACAGAGGCACACATGTGTCCCTGCTCACCACAGTCAGGCCCCTAAAGGCACAGACTGTTGCTTTTTCTATTCACTACTCTCACCCCACTGCTTGGAACAGAGTTCATTTATTCATAGATATTTACTGAATGAAGGAAAGAATAAATAAGTCTATATACATTAAGAATGAACACCCAAAACATTTTTGTAGTTAGGGCACATGGTCAAAAAAAATTTACTGAACACACAACCCCTGAGAGTTAGTGAATACAAAAATGTGACCTGCAGAATATAGTTCTGTACATTGGGGGTTATAATGGACAACACGGTATGAGATTGGGTGAATTGAGGAAGTTCCCTTTGTGAAATGCAATGAAAAAGCAAAGAAAGCCCAGAGATGTGCTCTCAGTATGGACACCGAAAACAGAAAAGAGAAACAGGAAGAATTTTAAAATATTTAAAAATTAAAAATTATTTACTTATACCTTGCCTACATTTGCAGTGACTGATACTAATAAATGGCAGATATGATAGCATGAATATCATTAGCATAAAAATAGAAAACTAAGCATCAAATCCTCAAAGTGATAGAAGAGATTCCTTATATCAAAAAACCCAGGGTGACGGGGGCGCCTGGGTGGCTCAGTTGGTTAAGCGACTGCCTTCGGCTCAGGTCATGATCCTGGAGTCCCGGGATCGAGTCCCGCATCGGGCTCCCTGCTCGGCAGGGAGTCTGCTTCTCCCTCTGACCATCCCCCACATGCTCTCTCTCTCTCTCATTCTCTCTCTGTCAAATAAATAAATAAAATCTTTAAAAAAAAAAAAACAACCCAGGGTGAAGAAACCATAGTTGAGCATAAAACATAACTCTGGGCTTTTGGGCAAAAGTAATAATCAGGAGAGTTCATCTTGCAGGGGAACTATTCCTTTTATTTTCACATGTAGTAGTTTCTTTAAAAATCAGGAATGAAAACTGATGTTAACGTGCGAACGCTTACTTTGGTTTTTTGTTGTTTCTTCGTTTTTTTTAAGGATTTTATTTATTTGACAGAGAGAGAGCACAAGTAGGCAGAACAGCAGGGAGAGGGAGAGGAAGAAGCAGGCTCTCCACGGAGCAGGGAGCCTGACGTGGGCCTCGATCCCAGGACCCACGAACGCTTACTTTGAACTGACGTTTATCTGTATTCTCCTGCCCCCCCCCTCAAATCTCAGAAATGGAACTAGATTGTAGATCTGGGGTCAGTCACTCAACCACATACATCCATGGACTTGACAATATGAACAAGTGACTTCACTTTCTGTGAATAGGCATATTATATGGCAAAAGACCAGAAAATTGCTATGGCACCCTGTTTCACCCAATCTACCCAATGGCATGAAATGCTGCACATAGTTTCTTGGAAGAAGGCACGTTCTTGGACAGAACACCACATAAGATGCTCAACAACCGTGATGGATTCTCATCTCTTCTCATATCTCAAATAGAGCCAGTTACTGGCAATGGAAAGGACAAATTCTGCCTCCAGAGGGTGAAGAGTGAACACCTTTTAGGTCAATACAGGAATTGAGTCTCTCAGTCAATGCTGAGAATTGATGGAGCCTTTATAGAGTAATTTCTCACATGAGTATGTGCACTCACTAAGTTTGCTAAATTTTTTTAAACTGGGTATGTTTTCTCCTCACTTGGATTTTAATTCCCCTGACATATTGAGGACAAGAGTCTACTACACATGGCTTCATCGCCACCAGATGAAACAAGTACACCTCCCACACAAAGCGAGAGTCCCTGGCAAAATCTCTTCCACGTCTCCCTCAGCCCCACATGATATGAGCTTGATGAGCATTTCTTCCCAAGTTTTTAAAAATAGCATAGTAAGCCATGAGGTTGGCTAATTGAGTTTTTAGGACGAAATGGGAAAACTACAATTTCAAAAGTCATCTGACTGGTATTAAATGTCTAAATGGTACTCGCCTTGAAAGACATGGAAACACACTGGATTTTATTCCTCACAGTTCCATAATTCATAACCTAACTGTACGATTAAAATAACATTGTACACTGGACATGTACAGATTTGCTTTTGCTGAAGCCAAGATGACCTGAAACTCTTATCAGCAATAAATACTTCTTAGGAGAAAACAAAGTATAGCATGTTGGGACGATACTGAAAGAGGGCTGGCCTGGGGTTGGACCAGCATTTATCAACCTTGGCACTACTGACATTTTGAACTGGACAATTGTTTGGGGGGCTGCGCTGGGCTTTGTCCAATGTTCAGCAGCATCCTTGGCCTCAATGCACTGGCCTGTCTACACCTTCCCAATTGTGTCCTGGTGGGCAAAACGGCCCCAGGTTGAGAAACACTGGGTTAGACAGTTTCTGTTCTTGTCCTAACTTGGTGTCCCAACTTCCCTCAAGCCTCAGCTATGTCACCCAACTCTCTGAGCCTACTTCGCTATCTGTAAATGAGTGGCTTGAAGTAAATAATTTCTTAGACCCTTCTCAGCTATTAAAGTCTGTAGCGAGGCTCGTACATGTGATGTTTTCTACATAGATCTATTTAGGAAACCATCTCATGTTAAATATTTCTTTTCTCTTAAAGTCCTTGTTCATTGATTTAGGAAAAAATAGATCTTAAAATACGTCCATGTTGGACAATCCAGAATACTATGCAGGGTTTCTGCCTTCAAGCTTATTGGCCTATAATCTCGTGGGTCAAGCTTAAATTCATATGGTGTCAGGGGAAAGGTTAGGCCAATAACAGAAATGCGGACTACGTGTAAGACAGTAGGGAGCGGTGCCTTGTGCTAAATGGGGAGAACAGGATCACCTGGGACATGAAGCCCATCCACTGGCCCTTCCTGGCCCGGAATGGTTTTACAGCCTCCATTCTGATGCAACCACTGTCTGCAGCTCCCCCCCGCCCCCGGAGGCCGTGAGAGGTTGGCAACAGAGAACAGACCAGGAATGGAGTAAAAGAAAAGCAACCTACTTTAACCCAAACCTCAATTCCTTCTTTCAGAAACCCTTAGTCCCATTTCTTAAGATTTACTTTTTTCATCATAAAATTCTGATGCTTTGATGTTTGTATGTGGGGGAGATGGTTTAAAAGTAAATTTCACTTTCTTTTTTCAGAAGTAAAGATACTGTGTTTAGATGAAAGCCTGGAAAGATTTTAACCACCCCCCCCCCCCCCCCCCCGCAAAATATTTTTAACAGCTAGGTTGAGTTGAAGAAAAATGCATGCAGCTACAACGTCTAAGGGGTTTCACTGTAAATTGGAGGAAACACCCCCTATGGGCAAGTCTGAGCGCTGCAGGACTCCGAGGGTCCTGCCAGCCTGGTGTAGGCTGTTCTCATGACCCGGCCTCCTACGCAGGGGACAAGAACAGTGTAGCCGGACCACAGACCAGTTTCCTTTAAAGGAGGTGACACTAAACCAAAAAGCCCTTTTTCTTTCACATTACTAACGCTATAAATATGCTAAATATCTATAGTGGGACAGTACTGCGCATGCTTCGCCCTGAATCTGCATGGGAAACTAAGAGTCTCCCCATGGACTCCACCCAACACTAAAACAGATGGACCACGTCTCAGAAGGAAAGTTTACAGTGAAAGAATCTCAAGGCCCTTTAGCTCTCCAGCTTTACTTGCAGAATTAATAAGCTGCAGATGTATTCTGAAGTGAAGAAAAGCCCCGTCCTGCTCTTATCCCTTAACAGTTCTTGAACATCTAAATAGTGTTGAGTAGGGTCTCCATGCGACATGGAACTAATTCTGAGCAGTGGAACTGTGAACCAGTCAACTTAGTCATGCAAGGGTTGGTTAAGAAGTTCTTTAACTTGTTAAAACAAAGTCTAGTATGTTTAAAAAAGAGAAAAGGGAAACATTCTCCCTGTTAGCATAGACACAAACGTTAACAACCACATGTCACTGTGGTGAGTAAGGGCTTTGCTGGCCGAGTTCTTAATCATGAGAGCTCACATATATCAAGCTGTTCCGTACAGCAGGGACACAGCCCACATGGATTACTGGAGGAGGGTTTACTGGAAATTCCTTCATGAAGGGAAGGAAAAATACGTTGGACTCTGGAAATTAAATCACATGTTGTGCTGTTTTTGCCTTTACAGACTGCAGCGTGTCTCAACTTTCCATGCTCTGCGAGAGCGTAACAATCCCCAGCTGGGCTGAGGACAAATACTTCTCCGAGCTGCTCCCAGGTTCCCTGTAGAAACCCTGAAAGGGCCAGTCATGCCCACCCTTTGAAGCCAGCTGAGTTCTGTCGTTTCAACCAGACCAGGCTGGTGTGGCCTTGGGGTTCCCTGGCTGGGCCCCATCGCCCGTCCCCACACTTCTTCCCCAGGGCCAGTATCATTCAAGTTCTTCCCCTGCCCCACCCCCACCCGCACCCCCAGCTGAGCCCAAAGGTGGGAGAGCCGGGCTTATGCCTTGCTCATGACCAGATGAGTGGGAGAAGCTGGGGCAACCATGACAGCAAATCCTATCACAGGAAGCCGTTTGTAAGCCAAACCCCCCTCAAAGAGCATCTCTGCGTCTCCCATCAACTTCACCAGTGGGGAACCCTCCTGAGTCTCCCAGGCGGCCCACCCTGGCCCTTTGGATTAGCTCATCCATCGTTTCTGAGATCATGGTTCCCCAGACCTCCCCGTGGCAGAACCACTAGGGCAGTCACAGATTCCTAGGACCCTGAGTCAGACTTTGTCTTTAGCTCATTCTTATACCCAGGAAGTTTGAGAAACAATGGTCTAAAACAGTGATTCTCAGTGGCAGCGGGGGGGAAAAGCAGAGGGATGGGTGGAGGAAAGGGGGGGCAGGGTAGGAAAGGCAGCCGGCAAAGCTAGATCCAGAGAGAGGGAGATGTGTCGTTTTTAAAAGTACATTCAATACGATAACACAGGTTTACATTTGAAAAACGGGCAGAGAAATCCAATTATTTAATAGGACAAAGTAGTAAACAAAACTCGAATAAAATCTACTCGTTAAGCCTACTTATCTGTACCTTTCCTGTGGCTTCGCCTCCTCACTCCACACCAGGATTGTCAGAGAGTCTTGGGGCCTTTGCCCTGTTCATCAAATGGTGGCTCCCAAGCTTGGCTGGGTACCAGCCCCTCTGGGGTAGGACTGTGCTCTGTACTTTTCACAAACTCCCGTTCCTGGGTTTTGGAATCACTGACCTAGTCTGGAGGCTGTAGCAGGTTTTGCAGGATTCAGGGCCGGCAACAACTTCCTTTTTTCCAGTCCCTCCCAACCCTGCTGCCTGCAACAAATGGCGTCACTTCAACCAGAGAAGGAGCAGAGTAGAAGCCAAGGCCTTTGCACCCAAAGCTCTCCCGATCAGGGAGGCACCTGGGCTGGAGTCAGGCACTTTGTGGCCGCGAGGAGCGGGTTAGCTAGCCTAATGCCTGGCATGCAGGTGAGGCTCGGTAATTACTTCTGGGATAAATGACTTTAACCTGCTGTTTAGCTATTTTCACCTGACCAATTCTCCTGCTTTTTCAGTCCTCAAGGATCTGAATCTGTGCTTGCCTCTTTCTTTCTTTCTCTTTCTTCCTTTCTTCCTTTCTTCCTTTCTTCCTTCCTTTCTTTCTTTCTTTCTTTCTTTCTTTCTTTCTTTCTTTCTTTCTTTCCTTCCTTCCTTCCTTCCTTTGTCTCTCTCTCTCTCTCCATTCCTTCCTTCATTCCTTTTTCTTTCTTCCTTCCTTCCTTCTCTTTTCATTCATTCATCAAGAACTTGGACCCAGCAAGGTGAGGGAGACAGAATAACAGTGATTGAGAACTTGGAGCTAGGCAGAGCAGACTAATTCAGACTCACCCTTGTACTAGAGGCCGTATACAGGTTGTTGTACTTCTCTGAGCCTCAGTTTCCTTGTCTGTAAAATGGGGATTATGGCAGCTACTACCTAACAGTATTGTAAGGATGATGTGGTAAGTGCTTAACAGTTACTTTTTATTATTTCAAAGACACTCTTCTAGAAAAAGGGATCCAAAACAAGCATGTGACACCAGGCCAGGGAAAGCTGGTATGAACTCATGCACAGCCTAAATCACAGGAAGGGGCCATCTGTGCAGGGATTTGGGTAGGCAGGCAGGAATGAACAGGTAAGAAACCCTTTAAGTACCCACATCCATTTCTGTTATGCAAAGTTCTTAAAACTTTCTCTTATGTACATGAAACAGCTCCCTCCCCAACTCCAATGCTGTATATACCAAGAATCTGTTTGGAAAACAATTTTTATTTTCAGGATTAGACCAGAAGTAAATTTCAGCTGTAACTGAATTCTCATAAAACCCAATTGGTGGAATCTGAATAAAGTTTTTAAAGCCATAGGTTTCATAAGATGTTTCACTATAAAACAGACCCCAAAACAATTCCTTACATAAAAACCCTATTTAACCAGCACACACACACACACACACACACCTCGTCATTTTCTCCTCCTTTCTCCCGCTTTATTTTTCTTCATCATTACTGACCACCATCTGATGTTGGTGTTCCCTCCACTCAGATGCAAGCCCTGTGAACGGCATGGAGTACGCCCAGTGCCTGGAGCAGTGTCTGGTACACGTAGGCATTAGTACTCATTTGCCGAATGAATACATTAATTGATACATCACTGAAGATAGTCCCATAACCTTGCAAATGACTTCCAAGTTGTAAAGCTTCCTCTCCTAAGAGATGGTCCTCCAAGTGCAGTTAGAAGACACTTACAGCCCTTGGGGCACCTGGGTGGCTCAGTCGGTAAAGCAGCTGCCTTCAGCTCGGGTCATGATCCCGGAGTCCCAGGATCGAGCCCAGCGCCGGGCTCCCTGCTCAGCGGAGAGCCTACTTCTTTCTCCCTCTGCTTCTCTCTCTCTCAAATAAATAAATAAATAAATAGAAGACACTTATAGCTCTTGTCATTATGAAATGCCTTTCTCTTTCAAGTCTCTCTGGATCTTTCTACAGGCCTGTGGGCCACCTTTACATACTCATGAGATGTTGACGGATGCCAGCAGGCTTGTGGCAGCTACTTAACTGGCCCTCCCACACCCTGGGGTTCAGCCTTTCCAGCACCCGGACTCAGCCCAGCCCAGGCCAGTTTTGATCTTTTCATAGCTCTGCTGCTCTACTGAAAATATGGAACTAAAGAGAACCGAACCGAGAATGCCATGCCATAGTAACGTCGGCTTCTAGTTAGTTGTCCACGCAGCCTGTGAAGCTGCTCCAGTGGGCTGTCCATCCCTCTTCACCAACCACAGTGGAAAAGGAAAGGTGGTGACTTCACCTACACAGATCCCACTATCTCGTTTACATGTGGCAGTGTCAGAAGTGAGAGTCTCATTGCTAGGAGAAATCCAAGTATTAAAAGACTGAAGACAAGGTCTTTTGTATACCAGGAAATGAAAATTTCTCATAAGCCATACCATACCTCTCCACGAAATTAATTTCATTCCAAACCACCGTCTCTGTTTTCTCTAATAAAAAAGAAAAACAAAAAACCCCCAAAAGCCATAAACCTTCGCTCAGGGAGTTAGTATATTTCACAACCCAAGCTTGTCTTTTTTCTTTTTCTAATTCTGTAGCCCCCAGTACCACTCTGGGTGTATGTGTGTGGGTAGCTCGAGACTCCCACCTGCATGATCCCAACTCCGGAAGACAACTGGGACCTGCCTGACTCCCCCTCCCTGAACTGCGGCCTGGGAACACTCTCTAAGCATTAAACTGGGCACTCACAGGGCTCACTTCATTTACCTCCCCTTTCTCCGCAGTCACTGTCCCATGTTGCTGGTGTTCAATATCTGAAACCATGGTTATATATGTTTTCTGTAGTTTTTTGGTGTATCAGGTGAGTGAATAGATCTGGTCCCTGTTATTTTATCTTAGTGGAAGCAGAATGTCCAAACTATGGTCACATTAAGGCCTGGAGGGGTTAAGTCACTTGCCTGAGGTCACCACTAGTCACCAGTAGAGCTGAGTCTCTAAGCAGTCTCTGTCTGCCTCCCGAATCTCAGCTTTCAAGCACTATGATCTGCTACCTTCCTCTGAGCTCAGGGGTAAGCTCCATATCTCTCTACAAAAAGGCAGGAACTTTGGGACAGGCGTTTGTTTCCCTTGTGATCTGACCCCTTTGTGTTCTGACTCCTTTGCAGTTTAAACCCAAGTTGGAACCAGAGGGCTGTCCAGAGAGCTGAGCTGGACAGATTCCACATCAATGGCCTATTACGAGGTGGGCTAACTGTCCAATGCAAGATACTTTAGATTTCATTCATGTATTAGTATCATGAACTTGTTAATTCTTTCAATAAACACTTACTGAGAGCTTATTATATGCTAGGCACTGTGCTAAACGCTGGTGTTACAGCAGTGAACAAGACAGATGTGGAGCTCACTGTCTAGTAGGGGAGGGCCAAGTGAATAACCAAATAGATAAGAACATGTCAGATGGTGGTGAACTGAGCGAGATAAAGCAGGAATGTGGACCAGCCACACCTCTGAGTACTTATCTAAAACCCAACACAAATGTCCACATGCCCAGCTGGACTCCCTCCACCACTCCCAGGCCCATATGAGCTCGCTAACAAGAAGGGCTCTCAGGAAACAAGGCAGGGTGATGAGCAACAGTAGGGTCTGCTCTAGGGTGGGTGGTCCCTGATGCCAAGGCCGAATGACAACATTTCAGGGAAAGAGTCTTCCATGCAGAGGGAACAGTAAATACAAAAGCCCTAACTGGTAACTCTTTTCCTCCTTAGCATGCATGCAAGCACAAGCATGCACACCGCACGCGCATGAGCGCACACACACTCACACACACACACACACACACACGCTAATCTGAAATCTTGTAAACACCTCTCATTCCTACATTGCCAGTCTCCTAAAGCTGATTCTTCTTTAGGAAATCAGGTGGAGTGACAGTTGGGCCAGGATGCCAAGGGATCAGGGTCCCAGCCTCAAATCTCATCTCCACTTCTCAAAGTCATTGTGAAGATCACATGAGATGAGATATACTTTCCAAATTTATCTTGTCCATTGTAGAACATGAGCATAAGTGACTTACTCTTCAAGAGTATAAAAATGCCTGCTTAAAACTGTTAAGTAGGGAGGAATTACCAATATTCTGATGACTGTTCTTAATTTTTTTTGCAAAATTAGAAAGAAAAATGACTTCCATTCCAGCCGACAGTTAATCAGTAATTCCACCTACACTTGGGTTCCTACAGGTGGTTTGAGGTTTTCAGTATAATGTAAAAGTCAAGAACACAGGCCTGGACATAAATGCTGACTCTGACACATACCTACTATGTGACCTTGAGCAGAATACTAAGCCTCTCTGGGGAAAAATAGGACCTGCTTCAGAGGGTGTCTGCAATTAAGTGGATAATGCCTTCAAAGGGCTTGGCCTAGCCCTCGGCACTCCCTAAGTCCTCGCTCGGTGATAGCTGAATTGCCTGTCTGCAGAGAGAACTCTTATTCTTCAGCGGCTGGGAAAAGCCTTCTACTCTGACATTTCAGCTAAAAATATTTCATTTTCATCACATGACCGAGCGGCACTTCTGGCTCTTCTCTCACCCTCATTCAGCCTGGAGGGCTGGTTGGAGGACTCTGAAGTGGGGAAGGACAGAGTCTGCGCTGAACGGCCCAGCCAGCTCCCAGCGCCCGGGAAGGATGTTGCTGATGCATCACTGCATTGCATGTAGGGACCGGCTCTGGCAGTCCGCCCTGGGTGTGGGCAGGGGCGTGCAGGCAAACCTGTTTGTTCCCAGGCCCAGAGCAGCAGATGCAGAGTGAGAGCTGTGTTTGCACAACCAGTTTCCATGGCAACAGCAACATCAATAGGGAAGACATTCCGTAAGCTGATAGAAAAACTCTGCCCCCTACCCTGTACTTACTACCAGGGGAAAGGAAGTTCCCACACTGAGCAGTGAGCAGATCCCTGAAGGCCAAATCTTTAGTAAAAAAAGCCAAGAAAAAAAACCTGGGGCCAAAATACACAAATAGTTTGGACAAACATACAGCGTATTCCCAGATTCCTGCAATGTACTTACAGGCAAATTTGACCAAGGTATATGCATTGTTTACTTGGTGGCAATAAGGTCAAAGTTCACAGTTCCTGAGGCGAAGCATGAGGCTTAGTACCATAAGCCCACAGACAACACTGGCATTATCATCCATACTGTTCATCCCAAAGCCAACTCAGGGTTGGCTTTCACCGGAAGATGGTGACCAATGACGCAGCAACATTTGTAGGACACAGAACTAATCTTCCAATTAAAAAGACTTCCCCCGGGGACCCTGCCATAAGGGCCTAAAATTCCCATTTTGTTCACTTCTTCAGATGAGTCACCAGTGGCCTCAGTCCCCAGATCACTGTTCTTGGGAAGTTAACACAATATCAACTATTAGTGTCCATCCCACTGTCACCTGGGTTTTTAATATATCGATTACATATTGAAGTGATGATAAGCTGTATATACTGAGTTAAACAGAATTCAGAGTAATTCAGAGTAATTCAGCTCCTCAGAAAGCTCCTTTCAACCAGCAAGCCCTTGAAGGACTGAGAACGCGACAGATAAGTGCTGTTGGGAAAAGACTTGGCACAGATCCGGCACAGAAGGCAGGCCGGAGTGAGTACGCTGGTGGGAGCCCTGGGACATAAATACGGACACTGGGTGCCTGGGGGACTTCAGGGGGAGGGGGACCCCCCAGAAGAAGGGGAGGGAAAGGCTGAAAGAGTATGGAACACCAGCTTCATATGTACCTTTTCCTGGCCTAAAAATTCCCGTCATAATAATGCCACAGTAACGACTGGCTCCTCTGGTCATTATGCTCAGCACACAGCATAACACCAAGGACAACGTATCTCAGCAAGATGCATGGAGCCCCAAACATTAGAAGGACCCTCTTCTATCAGAACCCACCATAGTTTCTTTGTTCGAATGTAGGAAGAAATTGTCAGGATCAGAGAGACTGCGCATCAACTCTGTCTCCAGAAAGGCACACCGAACCCCCAGAATGAGTGCCAAGCTGAGCCGTCGGGTGGGGACTTGTCCTCTTCCCATGACTGCTGTCATCCAAGGGCCCCACTGTGTTTTCAACAGGTGTAAAATGAATATATAATGGTCTCCCAGGATTGTTTTCCCTACTTCCTAACTGGTTGCTGCATCCAGTCTCTATACACAAAGCCTGAATGATTCTTTTAAAATATAGGTTAGATCATCCTCAACCCCCCTTAATGGATTCCCATTCTACTAGGAATGAAATCCAAAGCCTGAGCCGTGGCTCACAAAGCCATACATGCTGGGGCTTTCCTGATCTCATCTCCTAGCCCATACCAGCTTCTCCTGCTCTTTGTGCTCCAGCCTCACTGGCCTCCTTGGTGTTTCTCCGACACCCCACATCCACTCCTGCCTTCTCTCTGCCTGCAATATTCTTTCCCCCAGATAGCTGCATGGCCCATTCCTTCACTTTATTTAGGTCTCTGCTTAATTGTCACCTCATCATCACCTCATATAACACTGGATCATCCCCCCATTATCAGTCACTCTCTATCCTTCCACTCCGCTTTATTTTTCTTCATGGGCTATACCATGTAAGTTTCCTCCTTATCTTAGATCACGCCATAGCACCTGACCCATTATATAGTTCTTCATATATTTGCTTGTTTTCTGACCCTACTCAAGCACATTGCCTTCAAAAAAGCAAGGATTTTGTGTGAAACATAGACGAGAGCTCCATGGCCAGGCTTTGCCGCCACACTGAAATAGAAGAGGCATAAAATGATGAAGGCTTGAACCAGGCTGGTGGCTATGGCCAAGAGTAAGAAACACATGGCACAAACAATGGAAAGGAAGAGAAAATAAGATTTGGCAACAGATTGGATAGGTTATAAAAGGAAGACCCACGGGCGCCTGGGTGGCTCAGTTGGTTAAGCGACTGCCTTCGGCTCAGGTCATGATCCCAGAGTCCTGGGATCGAGTCCCGCATCGGGCTCCCGGCTCAGCGGGGAGCCTGCTTCTCCCTCTGACCCTATCCCCTCTCATGCTGTTTCTCGCTCTCTCTCTCAAATAAATAAATAAATAAAATCTTTAAAAAAAAAAAAAAAAAGGAAGACCCAGAGAGACCTAAGGTTCTGAGCCCAGTGGTCTGGAACTGTGCTGTCCAATATGGTGGCAAGGAGCACTGGAAACGTGGCTAGTCTGGATTGACATGTGCTGCAAGTGGTAAAGACACACTGGATTTCAAAGACGTTGTAAGAAAAAAAATGCATGTAAAATGTCTCAATGATTTTTAATATATTGATTACATATTGAAGTGATAATAAGCTGTATATACTGAGTTAAACAGAATATATTATTAAAACTAATTCCACCTGTCTCTTTTGTTTTTTAATGTGGCTACTAGAAAATTTTAAATTACATATGCAGACTGCACTATATTTCTATTGGAGAGAGTGGTCCAGATATAAATAGTGATACCATTTGTAGAAAGAAGGGAGCAAAGAAGAAAAGGGGCTATTTATTTTCTAATTTAAAATCAATTAATTAACATATAATGTATTACTCGTTTCGGAGGTAGAGGTCAGTGATTCGTCAGTCTTATATAACACCCAGTGCTCATTACATCACGTGCCCACCTTAATGTCCATTACCCAGTTGCCCCATCCCCCCACCTCCCACCCTTCCAGCAACCCTCAGTTTGTTTCCTATGATTAAGAGTCTCATGGTTTATTTCCCTCTCTGATTTTGTCTTCTTTTATTTTTTCCTCTCTTCCCCTATGATCCTCTTTTGTTTCTTAAATTCCACATATGAGTGAGATCATATAATAATTGTCTTTCTCTGATTGACTTATTTAGCTTAGTGTAATACCCTCCAGTTCCATCCATGTCATTGCAAATGGCAAGATCTCATTTTTTTAAGGCTGAGTAGTATTCCATTGTGTGTATATATATATTCCATTGTGTGTGTGTGTATATATATATATATATATATGTGTGTGTGTATATATATATATATATATATATGTATATATACCACATCTTCTTTATCCATTCATCTGTTCATGGACATCTGGGCTCCTTTCATAGTTTGGCTATTGTGGGCATTGCTACTATAAACATTAGGTGTAGGTGCCCCTTCAGATCACTACATTTGTATCTTTGGGGTAAATACCCAGTAGGGCAATTGCTGGGTCACAGGGTAGCTCTATTTTCAACTTTTTGAGGAACCTCCTTATTGTTTTCCAGAGTGGCTGCACCAGCTTGCATTCCCACCAACAGTGTAAGAGGGTTCCCCTTTCTCCGCATCCCCACCAACATCTGTCGTTTCCTGACTTATTAATTTTAGTCGTTGTGGCTGGTGTGAGGTGGTATCTCATTGTGGTTTTGATTTGTATTTCCCTGATACCGAGTGATGTTGAGCATTTTTTCATGTGTTTGTTGTCTTCTTTGGAGAAATGTCTGTTCATGTCTTCTGCCCATTTCTTGATTGGATTCTTTGTTCTTTGGGTGTTGAGTTTGATAAGTTCTTTATAGATTTTGGATACCAGTCCTTTATCTGATAAGACATTTGCAAATATCTTTTCCCATTCTGTCGGTTGTCTTTTGGTTTTGTCAACTGTTTCCTTTGCTGTGCAAAAGCTTTTTATCTTGATGAAGTCCCACTAATTCATTTTTGCCTTTGTTCCCCTTGCCTTTGGAGACATGTCTAGCAAGAAGTTGCTGCAGCTGAGGTTGAAGAGGTTGCTACCTGTGTTCTCCTCTAGGATTTTGATGGATTCTTATCTCACATTGAGGTCTTTCATCCATTTTGAGTCTATTTTTGTGTATGGTGTAAGGAAATGGTCCAGTTTCATGCTTCTGCATGTGGCTGTCCAATTTTCCCAACAACATTTGCAGAGGAGACTGTCTTTTTTTCCATTGGATATTCTTTCCTGCTTTGTCGAAGATTAGTTGACCATAGAGTTGAGAGTTCATTTCTGGGTTCTCTATTCTATTCCATTGATCTGTGTCTGTTTTTGTGCCAGTACCACACTGTCTTGATAATTACAGCTTTGTAATAGAGCTGGAAGTCCGGAATTGTGATGCCACCAGCTTTGGCTTTCTTTTTTAACATTCTTTTGGCTATTCGGGGTCTCTTATGGTTCCATACAAATTTTAGGATTATTTGTTCCCGCTCTGTGAAAAAAGTTGGTGGTATTTTGATAGGGATTGCATTGAATATGTAGCTTGCTCTAGGTAGCATTGACACCTTCACAATATTTATTCTTCCAACCCATGAGCATGGAACGTTTTTCCATTTCTTTGTGTCTTCCTCGATTTCTTTCATGAGTGTTCCATAGTTCTCTGAGTACAGATCCTTTGCCTCTTTGGTTAGGTTTATTCCTAGGTATCTTATGGTTTTGGGTGCAATTGTAAATGGGATTGACTCCTTAATTTCTCTTTTTTCTGTCTCATTGTTAGTGTATAGAAATGTAACTGATTTCTGTGCATTGATTTTATATCCTGCCACTTTACTGACTTCCTGTATGAGTTCTAGTAATTTTGGGGTGGAGTCTTTTGGGCTTTCCACATAGAGTATCATGTCATCTGTGAAGAGTGAGAGTTTGACTTCTTTGCCAATTTGGATGTCTTTTATTTCTTTTTGTTGTCTGATTGCTGAGGTTAGGACTTCTAGTACTATGTTGAACAACAATGGTGATAGTAGACCTCCCTGCCATGTTCCTGATCTTAGGGGAAAAGCTCTCAGTTTTTCCCCATTGAGAATGATATTTGCTGTGGGCTTTTCGTAGATGGCTCTTATGATATTGAGGTCTGTTCCCTCTATCCCTATGCTGTGAAGAGTTTTAATCAAGGAAGGATGCTGTACTTTGTCAGATGCTTTTTCTGCATCTATTGAGAGGATCATATGGTTCTTGTCCTTTCTTTTATTAATGTAGTGTATCTCACTGATTTGCAGATGTTGAACCACCCTTGTAGCCCAGGAATAAATCCCACTTGGTCGTGGTGAATAATCCTTTTAAAGTACTGTTGGATCTTATTGGCTAGTATCTTGGTGAGAATTTTTGCATCAGTGTTCATCAGGGATATTGTCTGTAATTCTCCTTTTTGGTGGGGTCTTTCAGCTAATGCTGGCCTCATGGAAAGAGTTCGGAAGTTTTCCTTCCATTTCTATTTTTGAAACAGCTTCAGAAGAATAGGTATTAATTCTTCTTTAAACGTTTGGTAGAATTCCCCTAGGAGGCCATCTGGCCCTGGACTCGGGTTTGCTGGGAGATTTTTGATTACTGCTGCAATATCCTTGCTGGTTATGGGTCTGTTCAGGTCTTCTATTTCTTCCTGGTTCAGTTTTGGTAGTTTATACATCTCTAGGAATGCATCCATTTCTTCCAAATTGCCTAATTTGTTGGCATACAGTTGCTCACAATATGTTCTTATAATTATTTGTATTTCTTCAATGTTGGTTGTGGTCTCTCCTCTTTCACTCATGATTTTATTTATTTGGGTCCTTTCTCTTTTCTTTTTGATAAGTCTGGCCAAGGGTTTATCAATCTAATGAATTTTTTCAAAGAACCAGCTCCTAGTTTCGTTGATCTGTTCTACTGTTCTTTTGGTTTCTATTTCATTGATTTCTGTTCTAATCTTTATTAATTCTCTTCTCCTGCTGAGTTTAGGCTTTTATTTGCTGTTCTTTCTCCAGCTCCTTTAGGTGTAATGTTAGGTTGTGTATGTGAGACCTTTCTTGTTTCTTGAGAAAGGCTTGTATTGCTATATACTTCCCTCTTAGGACTGCCTTTGCTGCATCCCAAAGGTTTTGAACTGTTCTGCTTTCATTTTCATTTGTTTCCATGAATTTTTAAAATTCTTCTTTAATTTCCTGGTTGACCCGTTCATTCTTTAGTAGGATGCTCTTTAGCCTCCATGTAGTTGAGTTCTTTCCAAATTTCCTCTTGTGATTGAGTTTCATTTCAAAACATTGTGGTCTGATAATATGCAGGGAATGATCCCAATCTTTTGGTACTGGTTGAGACCTGATTGTGACCCAGTATGTGATCGATTCTGGACAGTGTTCCATGTGCACTTGAGAAGAATGTGTATTCTGCTGCTTTAGGATGAAATGCTCTGAATCTATCTGTGAAGTCCATCTGGTCCAGTGTGTCATTCAAAGCCCTTGTTTCCCTGTTGATCTTCTGCTTAGATGATCTGTCCATTGTAGTGAGTGGGATGTTAAAGTCCCCTACTATTATTGTATTATTATCAATGTGTTTCTTTAATTTGGTTATTAATTGGTTTATATAATTGGCTGCTCCCATGTTAGGGGCATAAATATTTACAATTGTTAGACCTTCTTGTTGGATAGACACTATAATTATGATACAGTGTCTTTCCTCATCTCTTATTACAATCTTTGGTTTAAAATCTAATTTGTCTGATGTAAGGATTGCCACCCCAGCTTTCTTCTGATGTCCATTGGCATGACAAATGGTTTTCCACCCCCTCACTTTAAATCTGGAGGTGTCTTTCGGTCTAAAATGAGTCTCTTGCAGACAGCATATCGATGGGTCTTGCTTTTTTATCCAATCTGATACCCTGTGTCTTTTGATTAGGGAATTTAGCCCATTTACATTCAGAGTAACTATTGAAAGATATTAATTTAGTGCCACTGTATTACCTGTAAAGTCACTGTTTCTATATATTGTCTCTGTTTCTTTCTGGTCTATGTTACTTTTGGGCTCTCTCTTAGCTTAAAAGATCCCTTTTAATATTTCTTGCAGGGCTGGTTTTGTGATCAAAAGTTCTTTAGTTTCTGTTTGTCCTGGAAGCTTTTTATCTCTTCTTCTATTTTGAATGACATCCTAGCTAGATAAAGTCTTCTTAGCTGCATATTTTTCTCATTTAGCACCCTGAATATATCATGTCAGTCCTTTCTGGCCTGCCAGGTCTCTGTGGATAGGTCTTCTGCCAGTCTAATGTTTCTATACTTGTAGGTTACGGACCCCTTGTCCCAAGTTGCCTTCAGGGTTTTCTCTTTGTTCCTGAGATTTGCAAGTTTCACTGTTATATGTCGGGGTGTTGACCTATTTTTATTGATTTTGAGGAGGGTTCTCTGTTCCTCCTGGACTTGAATGCCTGTTTCCTTCCCCAGATTAGGGAAGTTCTCTGCTTTAATTTGCTCAAATATACCTTCTCCTCCCCCCCTTTCCTCTTCTTCCAGGATCCCAATTATTCTAATATTGTTTCACTTTATGCTATCACTTATCTCTCGAATTCTCCCCTGAGATCCAGTAGTTGTTTATCTCTCTTTTTCTCAGCTTCTTTATTCTCCATCATTTTGTCTTCTATATCACTAATTCTCTCTTCTGCCTCACTTATCCTAGCAGTTAGAGCCTCCATTTTTTATTGCATCTCATTAATAGCCTTTTTTATTTTGAATTGATTAGATTTAAGTTCTTCTATTTCTCCAGAAAGGGAAATGTTCTCTGGTGTCCTTTAGGCTTTTTTCAAGTCTAGCTAATATCTTTATAATCATTATTCTGAACTCTAGTTCTGACATTTTACTTATATCCATACTGATTAGGTCACTGGCAGTCAGTACTGCCTCTTATTCTCTTTTTTGAGGTGAGTTTTTCTGTCCTGTCATTCTTGCAGAAAGTGGTCACTTTTCTATTTGTAGAGTTGCAGCTATTCTTTTAGGTCTCCGGTTGAGTTCACAGGTGTTCAGAATGATTTGATAGCTATCTAGCTGAATTCCTGGGACCAGACGAAATTAAGGTCTCCTACTCCTCCACCATCTTGGACTATCCTCAGAAAGGGACTATTATTAGTAACATATTAGAGGCTACAGTGAGGTTTGACCACACACTTCCCCAAAATTTTGTGATTTGGGAGATAAAACTGCCCTCTGGGAATTGGGTGGGGACAGATAATAGTATCATTGGTTCAAAGCTGAGATACCCCACATAACCTTTAAAGCTACAATGATTTTCAGTCCAGTATAGTGGGATCAGAACCTACCAGAGTGTATTCATATAGCTTAAGAAAAAAAAGCATCAGTCACAAGGGTAACTGGTCAACAATGGAACATGGGAAAAAGGATCTCATCAAAGGTGAACATGCATAGTACCTAGCAAAGCATTGTCTAGGGGGTAAATGTCTGTCCAGGCTCTCTTAGCCTGACGCCACTAAGTAGAAGACCCCAGTCACTAGGGTGACCATCTAATTTACTGTCCAAACCAAGCCACTGTTGACAGCAAAAGAAGTATTATTAGTAATTGTGTTGAGACAATAAACCAGGACTGTCCCAAGCAAATCAGGGCATATGGTCACTGTACCTCAACTAATTCTTTCTAGTTTATCCCTCTCATTGCAGCCTTCTGATTTACCAAATGTGCCTTAGGCTAAGACATACATTTTTAAATGTACTGACATTATTAAAAACTTGGATGCTTCCTACATGGATATGGGCATTTAATACGAGGCTTCTTCGTAACCCCCAAACCTGTTATTAATTGAATAATACATCTTATGGTCAATGACATCTTATAATCAAGGATATACAGTAATTTGGCTTTCCATGCAGTATGACACAAAGGAGAATTCATTGATCAGGATGCCCTCCCACCAGGCATTTATTTCCCCTGGAAATGAACAAATAAGTAACCTGGTTTTAAGCATTAGTTTCTTGTAAGCTTGGTTAGTTTGAATTGGTAACCTAAGACTGGTTTCTGAGGCTATAAGGCCAAAGTCCAAATCAAGGACTGGGGTGAATTTACTGGGGTCATTCTGTCCCATAGAGACCTGTTTCAGATGTTCCCCAGCTTTACTCAGGGGACAACCCTCAATGCCACCATGGGCACCATAATGACCCTTCCCCATTTGAAACTGGTAGGGGTAACAGGGATATGGCTTACGTCTGTTGAGTTTAAAAGGCCCATAAGATGTTAAAATGGAAGTGGGGCTGCAAGTAGAACTTGAATGAGATGAGTATGGTCACACATAATCAGAAGAAGAAATGATTTTGCTTCTATCTAATATAGCTACAGTTCAGATAAACCATCAGAGGTAGGAAGTGACTATATGCAGTTAACAAAGATGTTTCAGGAATGTTAGATAGCATTCACAGGAAGTGCCAAATTGTATACACTAATGGTGGATTAGTGTTTGCAGACTCTTAGGAACACAATAGCCCCCCACCCTTTCTCCATAGGGATATGTGCCAAAACCCCTAGTGGATGCCTAAAACCACAGATAGTTCCAAACCCTATATATACTATGTTTTTTCTCATACATACATACATACATACCTATGATAAAGTTTATTTTATAAATTAGACATAGTAAGAGATTAACAACAATAACTAATAATAAAATAGAATAATTATAACAATATACTGTAATAAGTTATGTGAATATGGTTTCTCTCCCTCTCAAAATACCTTATTGTAACTCATCCTTCTTGTGATGATGTGAGATGACAAAATGCCTATGTGATGAGATGAAGTAAGGTGAAAAAATGACGTAAGCATTGTGACATAGTGTTAGGCTACTACTGACCTTCTGATAATATTTCAGAAGGAGGATCATCTGCTTCTGGACCTCAGTTGACCATGAGTAACTGAAATCGCAGGTAAGAGGGGACTACTGTACAGAAGTTTGGGAAAAGGCACTGTGAGAAATTAACCACATCTGATATTGGCTCAGAAGGTTGTGGGGGGGGTGAGAGATGGAATTGATGCACAATTATATTGAAAATATTACAAAAATGTTATTAACGATATGTTCCTTCAACAAAATAAACAATAGTAAGATAATATGTAAAATGAGAAAAATAGTTGAAATCAACTTACTTATTTTGTCCAATTGTCTCAAAATCTTTCACAACAATTGTAAGGGAAGATGAAAAGTCCAGTGGTATACCCCTCAAGTCAAACTCCAAAATCTGTCCACAGAAAGGTTATAAAAAAAAAAGTTGTTAACAGGATCGGGGAGTATAATAAGATGTACCAATACTAACATCAGGTCATTATCTTCACTGCTGACAATCTTTTGACTTACTCAATTCTATAGTTAGATAGAAGTGATCAAATTCCAAACCTGAAGGCTACTGAGGGCTGTGGGAAGGCAAACCAGACTTAGCCTCAGAAGACCTGGGGGTGATTTCTGGCTTCCCATTTTCTAGGCTCTGTGACTATGGACAAGTCACCAAACCCATGTCATAGTCAGAGAATTTACTTAGTGCCCACCACAATGGGTTAGAAGAACAAAATAAAATGAATGCTTTCTTCACTGGTTGTTTTTAAATTACTTGCTCTTCCCAATCATATTATTTTTACCAAAGAGATGAATAATCTAAAGAAAATTTTCTAAAATGCATCAGCTCTTAAAATATTTTAAGTCCACCATGATCAGTTTGTAGTCAGACGAGACTTTCATCTTCATGCAATAAACTGCTGTCTAATGGCAAACATAAAAAAAATCAACATAACACCAGTGATGCCTTTGATCCATTATATAATATATGAATTAAATAAAGCAGCATCTACTGATGATTTGATTCTCCTTGTAATGGGTTTGGAGTAGATGGAGAATGTGTCAAACCTCATTTTAGAATGCTAACCCCAGTGAGTCTGGGGTTGGCATTTCATTTGGGTTAGATTTCAGTTACAAAACTACAATTGGGGAGTTTACTTGATAAATACATTTGCAATTTAAAAAAATACACGTTGGAAACAAAATGGGGTGAGATGGGTGATGCCCTGCAGAGGACATGTCTGCTCACGTGACCATATATCTCTCTGCCATTGGCCACATGGATTGACCAAATATAAAGAAGCATGTTAGGACTACTCAAAACTGAAGCATTAAATGTATACATATGTATTTTTTCAATTTGTTTTATTCTTGGAGCTCTGTACAAAGTGCTAGGATCCATAGTATCCACGGGGCCCAACCAGACTGGCCTCTTGCTTTCATGGAGCTGGAAGTCCATCGGGCTGTGTTCTGGGTTCCAGTGAAATTGCAAAGAGGTAGAATTGCCTCTCAATTTTCTTCTTCCCAGAAAGGCATTAGAAAGGTATTTTGTCTTTACCTCATTCAATGAAAAGATAAAGTCTTTATCTTACAGAGACATTGAAACTAGTCGTGGGGGTGGGGAGAAATCTGCAGTTGGTGGAGGGGAAGTCTTCACAGCCTGGTGACTCAGTGAAAATAACAAAGACATTTATCACTGTGCTTATCCAGGAAGGTTTCATTGGCTTTTGGAAAAAAACAATGGGACGAATGATCATCTTTTAAAAAATTAGTCAGCATAGGAAAATCTACTCAGGGGAAAGAATTAAAATTTTCACATACCTATAAATATATTCAACATTGAACTGTTTATAAAATGTATATAAAGTCAACAGTGGGGGAAGTAAATAAATTACATTATATCCCTTCTACAGAATATTGCATAGTTGAAAAATACTTCTGAATGGAATGATATAGTATACGCTCAGGACCTAATAGTAAGAAAAAATAGGATAGAAAGCCATATGTGCTATATGGTGCTAGTTTGCTAATTTCAAGACATCATATGTTATTAAATATATCTATTCAATAAACATTTATTGATATATCCCAGATGTTAACAGTAGTTGGTTCTGGATAGTGGGTGGGTGCAAAGGTCAATTTTTTTATGTTGATCTGAAGCTTTCAAAATGTCTACATTAAGGATGTATTACTTTATCAAAACAGAAAAAGCAATAAATGTGGCTCTTGATTAGTCACATGCAGATAGGTTTTTAAATATGGAGCTTTCTCTCTGGGACTCCAGAGATGATCTAATCCCACCCCTTGCCCTACATATGTGCCCCCGACATGCAACATAACTGGACCACCATCACTCAGCAAGCTCAAGGCTGCTCCAGGTTAGAACCCAGCCCTCACACTCCCTGCCCTGGCTTCGCTCACTGCACTACTATAAGGAGATGTCATCGTGGCACATCTCCTTGAATGGTTCTGCTGTCTCCATGGCCACAAAGGGAGATGGCAGGGTGGGGGTACAATGCAGAGATTCTTCTTCCAAAGGGAAAAGCTAACCCTTGACCGAAGATAGGACAATCAGATATAACTTATCCATTGAAACAATGTTAAAAAAAAATGAAGTTACCTCATTCCAGAATGGGTTGAGTTCATTGTCAACTTTCTTTGTTTTCTTTTTCTCATCTGCAAATAAAAATAAGAGATATCAATTAATTAAAAATATTCCTAGAACATGTACCATTCATTCACTCATTCAATGAGTGTTCCCCTGAGGGCCAACTGTGTGCCCACATTTTCCCACTCATTTGCCTAGAGTCGGGGTTACCTGGGTCAAAGTTTTCCAAATTGAATGGCTTTTTTTTTTTTGGCCTAAATGCTTCTCCCATGCCCAGATCTACAAGATGTTAGGGAATGAGGGACTCAAAATCATGGCAATGTTGTGATCCCCTGTCTCTCCCTCACTAGCTCCCACAGACCAAGGTTAGTTACCCAGGGCCTCTGTGTCTCCAGCTTGTTGCAGAAAGAAGGCAACAAAGCTAACCTTTGATGAGCAGGTGTTGCCATTTTAGAGACGCGGCTACTGAAATTCAAAGGAGCTAAGAAATGCTTAGCTAATTCTTCTGAGCTAATACTTGGCACTGGGTCCTATATAACCTGCAGTTTCCACTCTGAAGCCCATGCCATCTCTGCATGTGGTAACACCCCACAGCTTTAAGACTGAGCTGGACTCCCTACCAGAGGCCTTGGCACAAGGTAATTAGTAGACGAACACTTTCTAGGACCTGCAGAGAATGTAGGGTCTCCCTTACTCATGGCTCACCTTTCCTGAAGATACAGGTTTTCTTTCTCTGTATCTGAGACTGGATGAATAAATGTTATTTATGTTATTTATTTTATTTATGATGAATAAATGTTATGTCCCCTTCCTGGATGAATAAATGTTAATAATAATAATAAATGCTAATCCAGCTAGTACTTAAAGTTTCCTTAGAGAAGTCCAAAGAGCAGGGGCATCTGTTGCCAAAATAATCTACTTACCAAAATAAAAGCTAGTGTTTGAGTACAAAATGCTTTGTAAGCATGAGCTCATCTGTTTTCAGGGAAAAAACCAAAACAAAACAGTTTTCCTTCTGTGTGTCTCCCTTACCATCACAAAGAACATTCACAACTCTTGTGACACCAGAAGTACGGTGGGGACTCTCCCACTGAGCAATTTTCTGTGACTCCAGGTGGGTGTTTTACAATTTAACTCAATGCTGACACTATCTACCTGAAGACAGCATCAGATCCCACAGGTTAAGGGTTCAGATGACAATAGCAAGTCCAGGAGCTTCTGACCTAGCAGGCTATAAATCTGAGGTTCCCACAACTCCCTCATCGGGCTCAATGAAGTTGCCAGAGCGGCTCATAGAATTCAGGAAAACAGTTATTTATATTTACCAGTTTATTAAAGGAGGTGATGGAGGGTACAGATGAACTGCCAGATGAAGAGATATGTAAGGTAAGGTCTGGGAGGGTCCTGGGCACAGGAGCTTCTGTCCCCATGGAGTTAGAATGCCTCAACCTCCTGGTACATGGATGTGTTCACCCATCTGGAAGCTCTCAAAACCCCATTCTTTTGGGATTTTTATGGAGGCTTCCTCACACAGGCAAGATCAATTATTAACTCTACTTCCAGCCCCTTTCTCCAGTCTAGAGGAGTGTGAGTGGGACCGAAATTCCAAGCTTCTCATCATGGCTTGCTCTTCCTGGTGACCAGTCTCCATCCAGGAACCATCCAGGAGCCCACCCAGAGTCACCTCATTAGAACTAAAGATGCTCCTACTGCTATCACCTAGGAATTTATAAGGGTTTTAGCTCAGTGCCAGGAAATGGGGGGGGGGGAGGGGGTGGAGACCAACGTATATATTTTCTATGATCTTACAACATCTAATCTCTCTAAAAACCCTAGGAGATATGTATAATTTTCATCCCCCCTTTTGGAGCTAAGGAAACTGAGAAGTGACATACTCAAAGTGACCAAGTTAGTAAGTGGCACGGATAGCTTTTAAACCCACCAGGCAGCCTCTCTTTGGTGGCCACACTTGGAACTGTCCCCGGTTCCCCTCTACTGCAGTGCAATGGAGAAGGTAGTGGGTTTTGTTCAGTGGAATGTCACATAGCTAAGGCTCCCAGCACACGCCTGCTGTGGGACTAACCACCTCATTCTTCCAAGACCTCAGCATAGTAAAGCCATGAATCACCACCCTCACTCTGCTAAGCATTAACTTTTCCACTTGAGTGGCTCCCAGAGCCCAGCTGGCTTCCCTTTCTAGACTTCAGCATGACTCTGCTCATCGGCTCATGCCTGGACCTGCACTGATCAGTTCTAACTGTGGTCCTTCTAGGTAGCCTACAGAGCCCCTCCACGGATCTGATTCCAATACCCCCGAGAAGCTGAACTGTCCCCTCCCACACTGCCATTTGGCCCCATTCACCCCTCCTGCCATCTGATGGAAAACTCTCAATTTTCCTCTGTGGTTACAGTATAAGCAAGTACTCTTGAGAGAAAGAGGAGCCAAGAGAAGTTTAAACTGACAGAGCTGGACAGATGGCTTCTTTCCACAATGGTAGCAGCTCCCTCTAAACAACCATCTACAAGCACCCCGATGTGCATTCTACTGCAGCGTCTCTAAATCCTTACAGCAACCTTGCAACGTTAACATTCTCATCCCCATTTTACAGACAAAGCATTGAGAGAAGCTGGTTAACTTGCCTAAGGTCACACAGCTAACAAAAAAAAAAAAAAAAGAGAGAGAGAGAGAGAACCAGAATCTGAACCTTTGTCTCCTTGGCTCCAAACCCCGAGTGTGTGTTCACCACCGCACCACAGTGCCTCACTGGAAGCTGTCAGAAGCACTGGATAAAGAAAACGCATAAACATAAGATGTGTGATGGGCCTGGCATCCTGAGCAATGGCCACAGGAATGTCCAAGGTCAGGTTTGAGACTATCCTGAGACTCTCTAAGGCTATTTGCTCCAACACACAATGTGACATCTGTAAGTTTTTCTGGGAAGACGGTTTATTGATCTCATCAGATTCTCAAATGAGTTTGTGGCCTTCACAAAAGTTAGGAATTCTTGCCTTGTACAAGCATGAAATGGTACCATTCCTTTCCCTTCAGCTCACCACCACCCTTGCTGCCACAACCAGGGCTGGGTGGTTGGAGAACTGAGTCAGGAAAGAGTGAATCTGCACCCTGGGACCACAGCAGACCTTCGAGAGAAAAGATAGGAAATTGCAAGAGGTCACAGCAAGTAAGTAAAGCAAGGAGAAAGCAGCAAGTATTTTACAGGAATTGGGCACAGGGGCTTGAGGCAGGACTTGGGTCCCTGAAGGATGGTACCGAAGCAAAATTTCGGTCTCCAAGTCCCCAAGATTCCAGGCAGGGAGCTAAGACAGGGACAAGGGCTCCAGAGAGGCTGTGGAAATAGCCAGTATTTGCTCACTTGAGTTGAATCCCAAGCCTGGTTACTGACCTGGGAATCAGCATATAAGAAGAAATGTTGCACAGGGGTCTTGGTGCTGAGCCACTACTACGGATCCCCCACCCCTTCCCCCAGTAGGGGCAGGACTGTTCCAGAGTCAGCAGTTGAGGGGTGTGAAAAAGGGAGCGTCACTTGTTCATTCATTCATCTTCAAGCATTTATTAAGCGCCTACTATGTGCTGGGAACTGGGGAAACAGAAGAGTACAAGATAGTTCTTGGTCTCCAAACATTCCACATATGGAGTTCACGGGCTATTGAATAGAAGAGCCAAAGGAAACTTGACACATGTTTTCAGCAAACAGCAAAAACCCACCATGTTCCTGCCTGCTTCATTCTCATGTTGGAGCTTCCTCCTGTCAGAGAGGGGGATAATGGAAATAATGCCTGCCCCGGTCAGGCAAAGGGACCTCGTAGCTCAGCCCATGCAAATGGTCCACTAAGTGAGTTCTTCCACAAACATTAGTGAGTTTTCTCATTCTTCTATCTAATACATATATTTGAAATATCACTGGCCAGGCACTGAGCTGGATACTGTGGGGGATACAAAGATACCCAAGATACACTTCCTGCCCTCGGGTGCTCCACCAAGGAGGGAGATGTGGCCACAGGGGACTGATACAGGAAAAGGCTGCAGTTGCCATCAGAGGGGATACACCTGAAAAGGGGAGATGACTTCAAGCTGGGGGCACCAGATAAGGTCTCACAGAGGAAGCAGAGGCCAAGCTGCGGATTGAAAGACAAGGATGAGTTGAAAACGTGGAGCTGGGATGAAAAGGTCACTCCAGGTGGGGGCAATGGGGTGGGTGGGTCAGCCACAGGGGAGAGAGCACAGGTCATGTCTGGGGACATAGCACAGCCCAAGTGGCTGGAACCAACGGGACGTGGAAACGAGCAGAGGCAACCAGGCTGTGTGGGAAGGTTATGGTCACCCTGTGAAGCCATGACTGCCAAGCTAAGCCAAGCTTCATTTGGCTGATACAAGCCATTTAGTAAAGAGGGTGTTAGACATTGGGCTTTGTAACTTCAAGAAGTTCATAATCCCACAAGGAAAGCCAAGTTGTGCATTAACTTCTCATACGTGTTCCTGAGCACATGATTCCATTGTGTATTGAGAACAAAGGGAACCGGCCGAATGCCTAAGTGCCAGGTGACCGCAGACCAGGTGGGACTGTTCCAGTGGAAACTGTGGCTGCCCCCCATCCCCCCGCACTTGCACTGGTGCCAAGGGGGCTACCTTCTAGGGGGTACCTTCTCTCTCAGCCAGGCCTGTGCTAAACCCTGCACATAGGTCATTTCATTGAACCTTGCCAGCAAGCCCAAGAGGTAACTTATCCCCAATCTGCAGATGAGCAAAACGAGCCCAGGATGGTTAGGTAATTTGCCCAAGATCACAGAGCCAGGCAGAAACACTCTAACTCAGAACCAGTCTGATTCTACAGCCCATGTGTTCAACCGCTGTGCCTCCTAGCTCCCTAGTAAGTAAAGATTACATTGCTAACATTAGCTCCTCCCCTTCTGGAGAAACCCAGCTCAACCCCTTCTAAAAAGGAGGCTCTCATTTTTATCAAAATGTGTGTACATTATATGCTATTGAAAGTCTATTCTCACATAAACATGTCAGCCAAAAAAACAAAAGTAAATAAATTTCTTTCTTAGCAGCAGCCAGTCACATATTTATATTATTCAACTATTCCAAAAATTCCACCACTTTTTTTTTTTTTAAAGGTCTAAATTGCAGGTGCTAAACATCAGATGAAGTCACGGGAAGCTCTTTTCCCTTTCTGCACATCACCTACCTCCCCCTGCTCTCATCTCTAATTTTATTAAGATGACTGTTTCTTCCTATCGACAGGAATTAAATGCTTTCAACCCAGAACAGAACAACTAACTCAAATGCAAAGTACACTCCGGACCATGACTCAAGGCATTCTTTGGGACATTTCCTGTTTTTTTGATAAGTCAAGCCTGCCTGCTTCTCTCTCTGTTCACTGAAGGTCACCACCGCAGTAATTAACCTGCATACCAACCTCTGCATGAAGTTTCCAGAGAAGTGAACAAACATTCCTTGCCAAGGCACCGCGCCCTCTCGCACAGAGCCATTTCCTTTGCTGTTCGCCTACCACACAGTGTGCTGGACCCTTAGGGACAAGGCTCCAGAGATAACCAGACCTCCTAAGACTGGACTGGCCACCTCCATGCTGAGAGGGCCCATGTGGTGGCTCATTTTATGTGTCACTTGGCAAAGCTGTGTGCCCCCTGTTTGGTCAAACTTGAGTCTAGATGTTGCTGTGAAGGTATTTTATAGATGTGATTAACATTTGCAATCAATTGTCTTTAAATAAAAGAGATTATGCTCTGTCATGTGGATGTGTCTCATCTGAACCACCAAAAACTGAGGTTTCCTAGGGGAGATGGAATTCTGCCTCAAGACCGTGACATAGAAATCCTGCCCAAGTTTCCAGCCTGCTGGCCTGCCCCACAAATTTCAGACTTGCCAGCCCTTATAATCACATGAGCCAATTTCTTAAAATAAGTCTCTCAATCTGTCTGTCTCAACACACACACACACACACACACACACACATACACCCTATGGGTTCCATTTTTCTGGAGAACCCTAATACAATAAGCAATGCCAGGTGCTCATGGAAGTAATAGCATCTACAATGGTAACACTTTTTCGATACTTCCAAAGACACCCCACCTCACTGATCCTCACACTGCTGCAGGGAAAATCACAGGGTTGGCCCAGCTCTTCTGACTGGACTTTCAAATCAGTGAACTCTCCGATTCTTTGAGCTGTTATTTCAGACAAAGGCTCAACCACTGAGCTCAG
The DNA here is from genome assembly GCF_002201575.2 of Neomonachus schauinslandi. Classification (NCBI taxonomy): domain Eukaryota; kingdom Metazoa; phylum Chordata; class Mammalia; order Carnivora; family Phocidae; genus Neomonachus; species Neomonachus schauinslandi. The sequence goes on from NC_058408.1 coordinate 121,096,782, forward strand.
AGTCCCTCTTGTGTACCCTGGGGAATTTAGACAAGATGATCTCTAAGTCTTCCTCCAGGTCTAGTGGAATATGTGCCTTATGAAGGACCCCCAAGTCCTCACTGGCCTAGATTGCTGACATGGCCCCAGGAGAAGTGGGGGGTCCCATTTACAAAGCTCCCCTAAGTAACTTAGCTCTTTGGTAGGCAAAGTAGATCAACAAGATCTCTAGGTCCAGCCATGCATCTAAACTTGACCTCCCATTGAGAAATACTTCTTCATCTTCTCTGGGTCCTGGGTTATGGCCCCTTTGTCTTCAGAAATAGTCACAGACATATATAAAGTCACTACTATTTGGCCTGGAATATCACAGAATCCCTGAAGTTATCCACACAGGGCTAACAGTTATTAAATGCTCTGAACTAGTCACCGTTCCCAGTGCTTTCCATGGAGTGTCTCATTAATCTTCGCAACTACCCTAAAAGGTAAATTCTATTATGATCACCCCCGATTACACAAGGAGAAACCAAAACACAGAGAGGCGAAGCAATTTATCAGAGGTCACACAGCTAGTAAGTGGAGGAGCCGGGATTCAGACTCTGGCAGGTAGAGACACAGAACAGTTGCCTGAGTCGGAGGATTAAGACCAACCAGACTGACTCCTTGAAGGCTGGGACTGTATTTTACTAATATCGTTATTCCCCTCAAGTAATTTCCCCATGATTTGAGTGAATTGAACTTCATAAGCTCATGGAAGTTTTTTTACTGGAGTTGCTTTAACGATTCAGTGAGAACATGAATACAGAGTGCTCGGCACAGGGCCCAGCACACAGGAAGCACTGAGCGAACAGGAGCTATTATTTTTACTATGGCACCTGTTCAGCACCCCTTGTGCACCCCAGGGGCTTTCCCAGGCTGTGGAGCCTCCCCGGAGGGCAGGGCCCAGTCCCCAGAGCAAGAGCCCAGTGACGCTAGGCTCTGCCCTGCTGGAGCCGTTCTCTCCCCTGGCTGTGTGGCCCGCGGGGGGCTGCTGGCTTCTGGGCAGGGCTGCTTCTTCCCGGCAGTCAGCCTGGCAGCCACCAGCATCTTGGAGAATCTCCACAGGATCCAGAGGGCCGCGAAGGCCAGGGCAGGGGCAGCAGGAGACTCCTCCACCCTCAGCACTTAGAGGGACCTGGGGGCAGCACAGAGACAGGTGGCCCGTCCGGTTCTGCCTGGCTAAAGGTGGATCTCTGACTCCTCGCTTTCCAACCCTGGCGGGCCAACTGCTCCAGGTATGTTGTCAAACGGGTTCTGGGGAAGGCGTTTTGGCTAAATGGCAACTATGATACAAAGCAAGGCTGTTCTGTACGTTTCTGAAATAGTCACTGATAGCTCTGATAAACAGAAATGCCCTGGGATTTTTGCCATCACCAGCAGTTTAATCCACTGTCCCCACTTCTCCTGCCTATACTGGGGATGGCTTTGACCTCGGGGCTCTTTAGCAAGCTCGGCTGCTCAGTTGCCTCAGGTATGAGGCAGAACTGGGAACCGGGAGTGTCCGGGATGGGGATGGAAGTAGACTTAAAGAGGAGAGATGCCAAGCACAGAGAAAGCCAGACACGCACATAGCAGGGGGAAAGTGCACGGATCTTCATCTCAGGACTGGGGTTCTAGTCTCTCCTCGACTCATCCTGGCTGCCCAGCTTTGGCCGCTCCTGACCTCTCTGAAGCTCTATTTCCTCATCTGATAAATGAGTATAAACAATCCTTGCCCTGGACCCCAGCCAGACTTGTGAAGGACAGATGTGATCAAGCCCAGGAAAGGGCTTTTCATACTGTTAGTGCCCTGGAGGGAGGCCCCTTCCTCAAGCCATGTCACACAGGGGAAGGCATCCTAACGTGTCCAGTGCACTGAGACAAACCAGAGCGCATTTGGAGCCCCAGACGAGGCCTCTGAGGCCAAAGGTGTCAGGCCCACAGGTACCAATGCCCCAGGCCTTGGCACGGCTCTGGCTAGATGTCCCCAGGGCTGGATTTGCCCAAGGAAATACAATGGGAAGGACAGAGAGCCTGGATTTCAGCCATGGGGGTCTGAGTCCTGAGTCTGTCTGTGTGCATTACCCTAGGTGGGCCGAAAGTACACAGGGCCGAGACCCAGGCCCCCACACAGGGGTGTCACAGTCTCAGCGGTGGGTGGGTGTGTCCCAGCTCTGCCTGGACCCTGCGGCGGGATGTTGACCAAGGTAACCCACCCTCCCCAAACCCATAAAAAGAGGGACTTCATTTTTTGGTGAGAATTAAGTGAATAAATATACATGAAGCACCTTGTGCGCTTACTAGCTCTCATCATCAATATAATCTGCAAATAATGAAATACAAAAAAAAAAGTTCAAACTTTCCAGGAGTTTAAACTCGCCGAACTCTGAATTCACTGACCTCTCACTGGGTTTACAGCTGGACCGCGAGCTGCATGCGGGCAGGGGCAAGTCTGGCTAGTTCCTGAACGGACCTGCAGTGCTGAGTGCAGAGCCTGACAGAGCCCACTCTGGATCAATATTTGTTGAATGAATTTATGTTTGAGAGAAGCAGTAGGGAGACACGACCACAAATGAGAGAAGGGAGGGAGATAGGACCGTCCAGGAAGTGATTCCGACCATGAGGAGAGGTAAGCAAAAAGAAAATTGTTTATTTTTTAATCATGAAAGAGAGATAAGGGAAATATTTTTTTTTTTTTTAATTTGTAAGTTGTGCTATTGGGATCGGGGGTGAGGTAATGGAGACTCCCCCTGCCACTCAAATATTAGATTTTTAATAGTTTTCATGCAATACGTTAGAGTTTTAGTCTCCACTAATAAAATGGCTCGGACTCAATTATCAGAGGAATGATTCACCGCTAAGCTATGATAGCTCTGAGCTTCTGAGTCACAGCAAGTCATAAAGACTTTCATTACCCTGTGGGAACTCACCCCTGGAAGGCTGCATTTTGTTTTTCTTCTTTTTTTTAAGTTCTTGTGTTCTTGGTACATGTTCTTCCTCTCTCAGCCTGGGTCCAAATGACCCCCACACACTGAGCCACTCAATCCACTCAGTGGAAAGAGAGCGTTCATAATTCGACTTGGTTGTTTTAGGCAGAGGTTGCGTGTTACCTCTTTAGCCATGCTGACCTTGGGGAATGCACACGGGAGACTATGGAATCAGACAGTCCTGAGCTGAATCCTGACTGGTTCCTGCCTCTGTTTCTCCATGTGTAAAATGAAGATGACGTAAGACCTACTCCTTCAAAATGCCCATGAGGATTAAATAAGACAATAGGCACAGGTAGGGGCATAGCATCAGGGTTTCATAAATGGTGGTGGTGGTACAGCAAGTGGTTGGTACTCAGGCCCCCCACCCCGCCCCTGCCCCAAGCCAGAATCTCCCGAAGACCTAAGTAGCAATGAACGCTTACAGCATTTTCTATGTATGTGCTTTCCTTTTACTCATGCTGATCCTCACAACTACACTCTGAGGTGGGGACTGTTACCCTGCCCATTTTGTAGATGGGACAACTGAGGTACGGAGACGCTGGGCAGCAGTGAGTGAGAGGAAGACCTGCACTCCTCACCGCGGTGGCTGTCCTCCCGCTGTCTGTGCTGTATAATAACCGCACGCGGCTGTGTACATCTAAATCAATGAAAACTAGAAAATATTAAAAATTCAGTTCCTCAAGTGACACTGGCCACATTTCAGTGATCAGCAGCCACACGTGGCTCATGGCTACCATCGCGAACAGGGCAGATCTCAAACATCCCCCCCATCCTAGAACATTTCAGGAGACAGCTCTGATCCAAATAGTCGAGCACACAAATAAGTGACTGCCGAATGAAGTAAATAAAAACGAGTAAATCTCTGCTTTAGTATCACCACATGGACTGGTTGTTTTGACAAAAGATGCACCCAACCTAGACCTGTTTTCTAGATTCGTAGCTTCACCTTGGGAGAGGAGAGCATAAAAGTCTGGCATCAGCTGTTCTCGTTTGATTTGCAAACTTCTTACTTCCTTAGTCCCTAACCTAGACCACTAATTTTTCACTTTGCCACATGCAAAGAGAGAAAAACTTCAAGAGGTCAGGTCAGAGTAAACATCTATTTTTTTAGGTTTATTTATTTATTTTTCATAATCTCTACACCCAACGTGGGGCTCAAACTCACAACCTCAAGATCAGGAGTCGCATGCTTTTCTAACTAAGCCAGCCAGATGCCCCCAGTAAACACCTATTTTTAGTCCAAGTACCTTAAATACATCATCTCATTTGACTTTTACAACCTTCAAAAGTAGGTCTTATACCCACTTTACAGCTGGGAAGACTGAGATGCAGAGAAGTTTCTTGCCATTAATAAGACCAAAGCCCTACTATCATGGTCAGAGGTAGGCTGGGGCTCCCCTTCCTTCCAGCTTCCTTTGTGGTGCAGCTTAGTGGATTCCAAACAGCCTGTGGAAACTCTGAAGTCTTAGGTATTCAAGATCAGTTTTGTAGTTTGTGGGCAGAGGGCCCTGGTTCCATCTGGTCCCTCTGGCCTGTGAGAACCTGTCACTGGTGAAACCCCTTGACCCCTGAATTGACTGACTTCCAGGAAACTCCCAGAAGTTTCTGCCTGTCAATTTCATCTTTTTTTTTTTAACATTTTTTATTTTGTTATGTTAGTCACCATTCATTACATCATTAGTTTTTAATGTAGTGTTCCATGATTCATTGTTTGCGTATAACACCCAGTGCTCCATTCAATACGTGCCCTCCTTAATAACCATCACCAAGCTAACCCATCCCCCCGGCCCCCTCCCCTCTAGAACCCTCAGTTTGTTTCTCAGAGTCTATAGTCTCTCCTGGTTCGTCTCCCCCTCTGATTTCCCCCCCTTCATTTTTCCCTTCCTACTATCTTCTTTTTTTTTTTTTAACATAAATGTATTATTTGTTTCAGAGGTACCCTCCCCAGTGTCTACTACCCAGACACCCCATCCCTCCCACCCCCCACCACTCCAGCAACCCTCAGTTTGTTTCCTGAGATTAAGAATTCCTCAAATCAGTGAGATCATATGATACATGTCTTTCTCTGATTGACTTATTTCGCTCAGCAAAGCTAATGAACGAATTGCTGGAACAGGAAAAGAAACATGTGAGGATCTGTATGCAGATGAACCAGAAAGTGCCCAACAGTTACCTCAGCTTCACTATAATGTTAAAATCCCCCTCTGAATATTCATCCCAAGCTCTAATAAAAGGAGCCGCCCATGCCTTTGGAATTATTTCCATGATCTCCTTATTTGTACGAATGCAGATGACATTGAGAGGCAACTCCACATGGTGTAGTCTTTGTCTGTAACTCACAACGGAGGGGACTCACTTTGGTCTGGTATCATGACCAGAGTGAATCAGATGAGGAGCTAGAGCCTTTCATTCAGTAACTACTTATTACTCATCTACTACCTGCCAAGCACTAAGCTAGGTGCTGGGGAAAGAGACAGTCTCTGACCTCATGAAGCCTACTTTCCAATGGAGGAGGCAGACAGAAATCAAGTAAGCCAGCAAATATATATCTGTGTGTTTTGACAGGAACCACGAAGGAGTATAGGATGGTAGGAGAGACAAATATGGAGGGACCTGTTAGGACCTCTGGTTCCAGCCCTGCCCTGGGAAACCCAGACCAATCAGAAGGCCTGGCATTTCAGGGGACCAAGGCTATTTCCCATCTGCCTCAGCTCTGCTATGGCTCTTGGCATGACCTCGGCCACACAGACATCACAGGGCTAGGGCTCCAATGGCTAACAGGTCATCAGCCTCGCTCAGGCTGCTGCTGTGCGCTCCCCCCCCCCCTTCGCAGAAGGGCTTGCCTTGCTGCTGGCCATTGAGGCTGCAGACTACGCTGCTGAGAGCCTCACTCTGAGTTCTGAGGTACGTGGAGTTGAAAATCCACGTCAACAGAGAGTTGCTAAGAACCTACTATGTTCACATCCATTAGGATGACCATTATGGAAACAAAACAAAACAAAACCAGAAAATAAGTGTTTGTCGAGGATGTGGAGAAATTGGAACCCTGATCATTGCTGGTGGGAATGCCAGTAAAATCATGCCGTCAGTATGGAAAACAGTGTAGTGGTGGCTCAAAACATTAAACACAGCAGTACCACACGACCCAGAAATTCCAATTTGGGCTTTATGCCCAAAAGAATGGAGAGCAGGAACTCAAAAACAGTATTTGTACACCCATGTTCAGAGCTTCATTACTCACGGTAGCCAAAAGGTGAAGCAACCCAAGTGCCCACTGATGGATGAATGGATAAACAAAATGTGGCGTATACATACAGCCTTACCAAAAGAAAAAATTCTGACACCTGCTACAACACAGATGAACCCTGAGGACATTAGGCCAAGTGAAATAAGCCAGCCACAAATGGACAAATATCGAATGATTTCACTCACATGAGGTATCCGGGTAGTCAAATTCACAGAGACAGAAAATAGAATGATAGTTGCCAGGGGCAGGGGTGGGGTGGGGGATGAGGAATTATTATTTAATGAGTATAGAGTTTCAGTTTGGGAAGATGAGAAAGTTCTGGGGACTGAAGAATGGTGATGATAGCACAAGGACATGAATGTACTTAATGCTACTAAACTGTATACTTAAAAATGGTTACAGTGGTAATGTTTATGCTATATACATTTAACCACAATTAAAACAACAGCAACAACAAAGAACCTATCATGGGCCTGCTCAAGAAGTTACAATGCGCGCTCAGGGAATCAGACATTGGCTCTGCCTTCCACCTGCTTGTATGGCACAGCTACCAAGCAGCCCATTTCTTTTTTTTTTTTAATATTTTATTTATTTATTCATGAGAGTCAGAGAGAGAGAGAGAGGCAGAGGCAGAGGGAGAAGCAGGCTCCCTGCCTAGCAGGGAGCCCGATGCGGGACTCGATCCCAGGACCCTGGGATCATGACCTGAGCAGAAGGCAGACGCTTAACCATCTGAGCCACCCAGGCGCCCCCAAGCATCCCATTTCTTCATCTAAGCCTGGGCCACCCCTCAGATGGCCCCCAGGGTTTTGTATGCCCCGCCCCAGCAGTGGGGTGGGGGAAGGAGTGGGGACATAAAAAGGGGAGGAAGCTAGTGTTTGCCATACAACTACAGATGGTCCCTGCCTTGGGATGGTACAACTTAATTTTTCAACTTTATGATGGTGCAAAAGCAATTTGCATTCAGTGGAAACGTACTTTGAAATTTGAATTTGGATGTTTTCCTGGGCTAGCGCTCTGCAGTACAATACTCTCACGGTGCTGGGCAGGGGCAGGGAGGGGCAGGGAGCACGGCTGCCAATCACCCACACAATCACAAGCGCAAACAACTGATACACTTAACAACCATTCTGCACCCAGCCAGCCATTCTGTTTTTCACTTTCACTACAGTATTCAATAAATTACATGAGATATTCGATACTTTATTATAAAGCAGGCTTTGTGGTGGATGATTTTGTCCAGATGATGTAGGCCAATGTGTTTTAAGTATGTTCAAGTTAGGCTGGGCTAAGCTATGATGTTCTGTAGGTGAGGTGTATTGAATGCGTTTTCAACTTACCATGGGTTTATTGGGATGTAACCCCATCATAAGTCAAAGAAGATCTGTATTATGTGCCAGACACTATGATAGTATTTTAGATATTTAATCATTGTCGATCCTTATGATGTCCCTGTGAGGTACGTATCGTTCTCCTCATTTTATAGTTGAAGAAATAAAGGCTCAGAAATACAGTTATCAAAAATATTTAGCTCCCAATGATACACCCAAGAGTGAAACTTGGTCTGCCCAGTCCAAAGCTTATCACTTTACGTGTATTGTGTTGATTACAGAAAGAAGGGGGCTCTTTTAGGGGATGGAGCGGGGTTGGTCAGATAGTAACTTCAAGATGGCAAAGCAGCAAATGCCCCAGCTGCAGGGAGCTGGACCAGGTAGTTCATGGTCTAAGCCCTCAAAGCTCAGCTCGTGTAGTAGAGGCATCTGGGATACCTGTCTTGTGAGTCTGTATCCCTTGGCACAGCTGATTAGACCAGGGGTGAACACCTGCCCAAAACTGAGCCAACTGGTATCTTTCCCTCAAAGAAGAGACACTGAGGCTGTAGCAGATATAGAACGCAGACCAAGTCACCTCCACAGTAACCCAAAGCCCCATGCACACTGCCAATAGCAGAGCAGCAGGACTAAGAGATTCCACGAAGGCAGCCAGTGCACAGAGAGAAAACGGACGTCATGCACAGGGAGGAAGAAGGGCATGACGTCCCGTAGTCTTTGCGGGAGTGAGAGTGAACGCCACCCTGCTTGACACAATTCTGGCTCCTGTGAAGCCCTTGATTTAGATTCTGGAAGATTTCTCTCTAGATTTGGGGAAAAAACAAAAAGACAAAACCACACTTTATCTGAGCAAGCTTGCGGGTATGTGTTCCCTGCAATTAAGCAGTTGCCGGCCATGACACCTTATCTTTCAGGCAGGCCAACCGGGTAGGGAGAGAAGGACCTTATGTGAATGAGGCCACCGCTCAGCTTGGTTAGAAATGCTCCCCGTTGGCTTTTGGGAAAACAGCAAAATTTTTCTTCCCTGTCACTTACTATTTCTATGCCCTTCTCTCCCTCCGTGGGCACCCTCCCTCCTGTCTCAGGTAGCTCCTGTTATGCTGGCCCCCTGCAGAGCCACCCCCCCCCCCCCAGCCCTGTACTCACCTGCAGGGTGAACACCCTGGCTGGGAGGAAGGCAGTGTGAGTCCCATTTCACAGAAGAGTGTGAGGAAGGATGGCCCAATGAGCCTGCCCAGTGTGGTTTTCTTATTCATTTAATTCAGTCAGATGGCTTTCTCAGTATCTTTTATGTTAATTCCTTCCTTCTCATTCTAGCCCTGGGATAAACTCCCTCTGCCCTGCAAAGCATTTACCTCAACCAGTAAACCTTCTCTTTAGTCACCCTCACTAGTACTAATAACCTGTCCACAATGCTGCCTAACGTCTCCCCACTGGTTTATGAGTAAAGCGCCATCCCTAACCACACTGGATTACCCTCTGTCAACCTCACCACACAAGCCCATGGCTCCCTGGCATTTCTGTGCTGTTTCAGAGCCTGGCATGTCTTCCTTCTCATCATTTCTGTCAAATTTCCTCATCCTTTAAGACCGAATCAAGTGATACTTCCCCACAGAGATTATTCTGCTTCTGTCTGCTCTTACATTGTAATTCCATACATCTGTTCTGGTTTGTTTCTCATTCTTGTGTTCTAACTAGTTGATTTCCTAGGCCTAGGAGACCAAACCACGCTATGTATATTTTTCTAGATTTATTCCTCACATACTGTCTGGTGCTTGTAGATCTCCATAAAAGCAAATGTTATCAAATGGGGAAAGAAGTTTAGGGGTTCCCATGTGCAATTTCACATGTATATTCATCTAATCCTCAAACAACCCTGTAAGGTAGATGTTATTAAGAACACCGAAGCTGAAAATTTTAATTCATTTGCCCATGAACACATATGAAGTAAAGGATGGGAAATGGGATTTTTATTCAGGCCTCCCTGGCTCCAAAGCCCAGGGCCTTTGCACTCTAATGCCCAATAGCTTTGCCACCAAACACCTAACGCTAAGTTAGCTGATAAAGCTTAAGGTACCAGTTGTCCAAGCAGCTGTTTCTGAGTGTTTGGAGCCACTCACAGCACACCCCTACTCAACAGGACAGTTGTTCTATAGATATTACACCAAGGATAGGTGACCATTGCCATGTCATGGCACATGCATTATTCATTATAGGCCACTGAACAGTTCATGTATGAATTTTCACCATAAAATCTTAACAGCTTCACATTTTCCTTGCAGCATCAAGAATGCAAAAAGTAGGGGCGCCTGGGTGGCTCAGTCGTTGGGTATCTGCCTTCGGCTCAGGTCATGGTCCCAGGGTCCTGGGATTGAGTCCCACATCGGGCTCCCTGCTCCGCAGGAAGCGTGCTTCTCCCTCTCCCACTCCCCCTGCTTGTGTTCCCTCTCTCGCTGTATCTCTGTCAAATAAATAAATAAAATCGTTAAAAAAAAAAAAAAAGAATGCAAAAAGTACTACAACACCGATTTGTCCCTGGGTAACAGGTGCTAGGAATTGATTATGCTCAGTGTTCAGGAATGTGCAGGGCTGCCTGGTGGGCTCAGTTGGAAGAGCATGTGACTCTTGATCTCAGGGTCATGAGTTTGAGCCCCATGCTGGGTGTAGAGCTTACTAAACTTAAAAAAAAAAAAAAAAAAAAGGAATGTGTGAAGTGACCCTTTGCCAAGCTTCATCCACAAAGCACCTTCGGGAATATTAAGTTTAATTCTTCCTGAAAGAAGGGAGATTGGCAGACTTCTGATGGTCCCCTTCAGGACCAAGAATCAATGACTTTATTGCACTAAGCTGTCTCAAATCTCCTGCCAGCTCTGCTTCCATGGTCAACATCTAAAATGTATGCTCAACATCGACGATATGCTTAGGGGTTGGAGAGGATATAAAAATCTCATTCCTTTTTGGCAGGGCCAAATCCCATGGGGATGGAGAAACTCACCAGTAAACCCAAACCAGCAAATACCAGCAACTTTGGGTATGCCTTGAGGGCATGCATGTATGTAAGAGATGTTGTAGGAGAGGGGAAGAAAAACAAACCACATTCATTCATTTTTAAAAGGCACCTGTGGTTTTGTAAATGACTGAGAGCCTGTAAAATGTGCCTTTGGGAAGTATACCTCTGAGAGTTCCCATGCTTCATTCAACAGAGTGGGGCCACTTTCCTTAGGTGGTGATTCTCCAAGCTCTGTAGTCCCGGAAGTGAGGGAAACGACTCGGTAGATTAAACACTTCTGCTTTCTTGAGTGTTTAGTAAATGCAGGACAGTGGTTCTATGGGAGTATCAGCATGGCATGATTGTTAGTTGAGCCTGTGGGAATCTTCTTGACTAGTCCTATGGTGTATCTGGATAAACCAAGTCACCATGTGGGCTGCTCCCCAGATGCCTTCACAGATGACAGTGAATGAGACCCATTGGATCTTTCCCCCATCATGCTTCATCCTTCTTAAATGGAATTCCATAGCTTTTCTGCTTATTTAAAAGGTTATTTTAAAAAATCTAACTGTAAATTTTCAAATAGCAAACTGCTTTTTTGCTTAAAATAGTCAGAAAATTCTCTATTGCATAAATCCCAGCCTTGGGATATCTCTACATATCTACTCCCTTTCAGATAAGCCATTAAAACTCCATTTTTTAAAAGAAGAAAAAGAAAGCATTCTCAGAGAGGTCAAGTGGCTTCCTTAAGACTACAAAGTTGATAAGCTCTTTAAAAGGAGGTCCTAGAAATATCTAGGATTTCACTCCAAAAACAAGTCCAAATGAAATAACAGGTATCTGGAAAAATAGGTAATAATGTGACAGTTATTTGGTGACCATCTGAATAATAGCCCTTTCGCAAGTCAATGATCTACACAAGACCAGAACAGAAAGTTCTGGCTGATGAAATGGACAATATCATAAGGATGGAATGAGAAAAATACTATCGTTGCAACAACTATGCACCCTAGGAGCTGGATGTTTCATATGAATGCAATGTTGTCACATTGTAAAAGCATAGCAATATTAAGGACTGCAAGAAAATTTCCTCTCCATCAATCTAATGCTAAGAGATTTGACACCAAAGCAAGAGTTGAGCCAAAGGGGAAATGGAAATCCATGGCAATAACCAGCAAAACCATCTTTAAGAGAAAAAAGAAAAAAGCCAAAAACCAAAAACCAACACAACACAAAAAGGCAACAACAACAAAAAGAATCTGTCCTTCAGAAATGCACACACTCACAAAGATACACACTGTGAGAGCAAGTCCACTGCAGCAGGAACACGGCTAATGAGGAGCTGTGGTAACAACTTACATGTCAGTAGCAAAAAGTCAAGAAGAATCCGAATCAAACCTTTCTGACTAGTTATTCCTAGGTAGTAAGAGTGGCTTGAAAGAAAGAATAGGAGGAATGTGGTGAGGATTTTTACTTTTGAGTTGTATAATCCCTTCTGGATTGTTTGTTTTGTTCTTACATTGCATTATTTTTTTATTTAAAAATGTCTTAAATATTACTTTTAAACAAATTTTAAGCCTGATGTGTTGGAGGCATCATGATGTCTTGGAGTTGAGGGAAGCTGCAGGTATCTCAGCCAGATTCAGCTTCACAGCCTGGCTGTCTGCATGGAACTCAAGAGAGAATGGCCACCTCTAGCTTGCAAGTGCTCTGGCCTTAGGAGCTAGCTTCCAGAAGCTGGTGCGCCCCAGTGATGTGAAAAATCAAATAAGATTCATGGTTTTCATAATCTACTCCTGCACTGCGAAACATCCATGACGTTGTCTCAATAGGGACTCCAGTAACTCCCAAATCCTCCTGGTTCCTACCAGGTGCTAAGTTCGGTAGTCAACCTCAGGAGAGCCTGGAACACAAAAGACTGAGGTGAACTCTAAACCGGTTGGTTGGCAGTGCAGCACATTCTCTACTACAACGTAACTACAGTCTCACGGGGCCTCAGGGTCTATGCAGTCATCACCCCCAACACCCATCACTGGGACATTCTTCCTACCATCTTGGAGTTGGAGGAGAATTGGTTTTTGCCCTGACCTTGCCATTTTATGTACTCAAAGGTTAGTATTTTACACATTTCAGTAAACATGGGGGCTTTCTTTGATCTTCTCTTAGGGCCTTTTACCTCTTAACTCTCCACACTTCACGCCTCCACACCATACCGTGAAGCGCATCCAGCTCTACTCCCTGCTCCCTGGGAGAGGCATATCATTGTAATAAGCATCCTTAGTTCTGTCAGCACTTAATGTTACTTAATTATACACAGTGTCAAAACTGGGAGGCACACCTGGAAAGGGTTTGCGGGGCACCAGTGTTTAAAACTATGAAAGAGATTGAGAGCAAGAAATAGGCCATTTCTGTTCCAGTATCTGCTCCAGTACCTGAGGCTCTGCCTTCCAAATCTTGGTGAGAGCAATACATGGAACTATAAAATGATAAAATTTTGTAGCCAGTAGGAACCTCGAGGACATCAGTTTCCTTCATTCCACAGCTCAGAAATTGGGAGGCCTGGGTGGTAAATCTGGGTCATTTAGTAAGTATCAGCCAGAGTCTGGGCTTTCCTACTCAGAGCTCAGAGTTGTTTCTGCTGTCAGGTTGCTTGTCAGACGAATGACTGCCTGACTTTACCACCCAGTTTGCACAACCAAAGGAGACTGGAAGAGAGACTCAAGTTTAAATGATCTAGTAAATATAATTATTTGGAGAGACTACATTTGCCCAATTTAACTGAAGTTTTCCACTTTCCACTGAGTTTTTATGTTGATAGCCTCAGGCATATTTTTAGTCATTTGAAAGTTTTGACCAATGCTGAATATACACTGAAGACAAAATATAAGTCAGATTTCAATCCAGTATTAAGTTCTAATTCCTCTATAATCTGTATGACTTGCCTCAAATAATGACATCACCAGGTTGAACCCAATATATTTTTACATGTCAATGGTGAAGGTACAAACTTTCATGTTATGTCCCTATTATGCAATTATTTCAAGGATAAACAAAAGACTTAAAAGCAACTAATGCGTGCAAGTGAACATTGTCATAACATGACTACATGATATTCACCAACCAGATTCTCAAATCACATTGTCTTTTAAGAACTGAACTTTTGCCCTCTAATCTTTTCTTTTTTTAACTAAACAACCATCTGACAGCTTTGGGTTTCATTTCTTTCATTTTCTTGCTGGTAGACAAAGTTTTGATAAGAGAAATAGATAAAATAGACAAAAGAAAGGAGAAAGGCATAGATATATCAGAAACTGGAAGGGAGAAGTAGTTGGTTCCTGGAGGAAGAGAGAAACGTTGGAGGTGTGGTCAGAGGCGTGGTCAGGAACCCCTTGCCCATCAAGCTTCCTACTTTCTCTGTCTTCCCCTCTGGCTCTCATCCCTCCTGCCAGAGGTGAGCTGGCCATCTACCAGTGACCTTGAACAAACAGAAAATGATAAAGCTCCTAAACTCAGATTTAGACACATCTCCCAGGCCAAAACTGGGATCACTTACAATGCCTGGGAGTAAGCCGTCACAACTAGCCACTCCTGTCCTCCACTGCAATCCAGTGTCATAAAAGAATACACTTTTGGGAATTACAGTAGGCCTTGTAAAGATGATCTAATCTAAACCCTCCTCACTGTTTTTACAGAAAAGAGAACTGACATCCAGAGAAATGAGGTCACTTGCCCAAGGTTATTCAGCAAGACCAAAGTAGATGACCAAACCACAGACTTGCTTTGTTTGGAGCTCTTTCCTCTATGAGCAACTTAAAAGCTACGGAACACACACTCTCCAAGTTGGAGAGATGAAGAACAATTACAAAACGGCACAAAACAACATGAAAACAAACTAATCCGAAATAATAACCTCACCCCAGCTCCCAGAAATCCGGTGAGGAAGCGGCAATGAGTGGGCTGTTTTATGGAGTAATGGTACCTGGAACAACGCAACTGCATTTTTCCCTCTGTCACCCATTTCTTGAAAAGAGAGACAATAAAAATGCATACAAGACTGCCGAAACTTACTTTGAACCAACACAGGCCTTTTTGAGACTTAAAACTTGGGGATCAACAAATTTTTCCCTACACGGGCTTACAGAAATCACATTATTAAAGTTAAGACTTCCGGTCATTCAATGCGTCTCAAAACCCTGGGGGAAAATGAAATGCCTTCCACGGAAATGGGTCCTCTCCCCTCACCTGCACAGGTAAAAGCCAGAGAGGCTTCGCTTTAGTGTCAAAGGTGTGACCCACGAGGCTTCACATTCCACAACAGGACCTGAGAAAAAGAAGAAAACTTTCCTTACCCTTAAAAACCACAGAAACGATGGGATCCGGTTTCCCAAATTTCGTTTTAGGGATATTGCTGGCAGATTCCACTATCACCCGAAGCATGGCTCTTCCTGGGCAGAAAGCAAGTTCCAGCAAACGGAGTTGAGCCGGGTCTGCGCTGGGGCTCCGGGCGCGCCGCACCGCAGGGGGAGGGCGTGGTGGTTGCGCGGGGTCCCGGGGAGGGGGGGGGGGGGGAGGGAGGACGCTCCCCC
>NC_058408.1:121112021-121198251 GCF_002201575.2 Neomonachus schauinslandi
GGGGGGGGCGGTGAAGAAGGCAGATTTCTCCAGTCCCGAGCGCAGGGGGAAAGGCAAATGGGTGGATCTCTGACGGATCCTGTACTGAAGGCTAAGTGTAAACTGACACCCCAACTCCCGAGGCCCCCGCCTGCGGCACCCGCTTATGAATTGAGAAATGTGGAAGCGAAAAGGACCAAACCTCAACTAAAAATAATTATGTGCAACAAATGAAACCGAAGTGGGTTGGCGCTAATAAATGCGGCCAGGTCAGGAGACCACCAGGACACTGCTGCCCTTTAGCCAAAAATCGTGAAGCCGAATTGATTGGTTTTCAGCCTCCCCTTTTCATTCTTTTCTGAGCTTCATGGAGTTTTAAAACTTTAATTAGGTATTTTTTTTTTTTTTTTACTTTTGCTGTTTCTTCTCTCACGCTGTTGAACACACCCACTCAGCAACAACTTACGTTTAAAAAAAAAAGAAAATCGGTTCAAGGGTGCCCCCTGTTGGATGGCAGAGGAATAACTGAGTTTATTGCAAGTAAACCCAATCCAGAGGGTTTGCAAAATTGGGTGGATTGAGGGCTGATCTTTTGCCTTACAAAAGGATTCAGCATAGGATTTCTTCAAAAATCCTTAAGAGATGACAGCTGGGCACTTAGGTGTTCCTGGTCCATCAAAAGCTGCTAACAATCTTCAATGGAAATGGAGAAATGGCTCTCCACTTTTTCAGAGCTAACCCCCAGCAGTGTCTTCCCTTCCTAAGGCTTTATTCAAGGGAAGGGGACCATCGCAATAGATATAGGGACCACTGCAATGAATTTTGTAGTGGAGGAGAGAGATGGGGCTCAACTCGGAGTAGAGCATGGGCAAGTGTGAATTTATAGTCAGTGAGGGGGCCAGTGGATGCAAAGTTACTAGGAAGAAACATCAGGGTTCGGGGGCGCCTGGGTGGCTCAGTTGGTTAAGCGACTGCCTTCAGCTCAGGTCACGATCCTGGAGTCCCGAGTTCGAGTCCCGCATCGGGCTCCCTGCTCAGCAGGGAGTCTGCTTCTCCCTCTGACCCTCCTCCCTCTCGTGCTCTCTGTCTCTCGTTCTCTCTCTCTCAAATAAATAAATAAAATTAAAAAAAAAAAGAAAGAAAGAAAAGAAACATCAGGGTTTGAAAAGGCGGTTTTGGTTAAACAGACCTAACAGGGTTTTTGCTGAAGGTAGATCAGGATGACCAGACATCAGTTGGGTGATCGGGGAGGATGAGAAACCCCATCAGGTATCAAGAGTGATCAGATACGGAGGGTGGGGGGTTTTGGTTAAACAGACTTTTACTAGGAAGTGCACAGATGGGCCCAGGGGGAATGTTCAGAGGAGCCTGACTACAGAATCTCTGTGACCCTGAGGGTGTGTTAGGTGGTGTAGCCTGATGAGTAAGATCCCTAGAGGATGCCTGGGGTTAGTAGCCAGCCAGACCTGAGGATGGGTCCCTGCTTCACCATTTCTGAGCTATGTCACCTTACAAGTTTCTAACCACCCCCCCCCTTCTGTAGTTATCTAATCTGCGAGGTAAAGTTGTCGTAAGATGAAGGTCTTAGTGTGGGGCCTACGCACAGAGCATGCACTGAGGCACACACGTACACAGCCAGACGCTCATGATGGTATGTGATTTTGTAGCATTTCCTGTAATGCAAGTTGGCTTTAAATCAGGATCTCACTGTGTTCAGAAGAAAAGGCTAAAAACGTAGGGCAAAGGAGCACAGGGTTTCTTTCTACTTTTGAACACACACCCGAAAAGACCATTTGTAAGCAAACACTTCAAGTGCATTGAAAAAGCATGGAATTCTGTCTCCGCGAGCGTCTCAACTGCTTATATAAACAACCAGTGAACAATGCTATATACATTATTGACTAAAGAGACTATATTAGACTAAATAGTCTATATTTTGGTGGAATATAAGCAAAATTATGTTTATTTTGTTTAGCTGATTTTTATTTCTCCTTTTTTTTTCCTTCCCCCATTTCTCCTTTTTATTGTGAAACATATTACAGAAAAATTCAAAGAACATAAATGTGACCATTTAACAAACTAACATCTAGGTCAGGATAGAGAACATTGCCAGCACTCCAGAAGCCCCTTGTTTATCCCATATGTCACATTGACCTTCTTCCCCCCGCCCCCCAAAGGTAACCACTCTCTTAAATTTTTATGGTAATAATTTCTGTTCTTTATAATGTTTACCCCCTGGATTATGACCTTTATATGATAATATGAATTATTTTATATATTACAAATTTTGTATACAAACCTATGTATATAATACACACATACATATATTCATACAGAATGAATTCTTTGCTATATTATGACCTTTGTAGAAATGGAATCATATAGTATGAATTGTTTTGTGTTTTGGCTTCTTTCCTACAACATTACATTTTGAGATCCATCCGTGTAACTACTTTGTTTACTTTTTGCTATCTAGCATTTAATTGTGTGAGTGTACCGCATTTTATTAATCCACTCTACTTTTGATGGACATTGGATTATCCAGAGTTAGGGGCTATTACAAAGGGCTACTGTGAACATGCTTGTGCATATTTCCTGCTACAATGTTCATGAACACATTAAGGATCTAACCTATGAGTGGAATTGTTGTATCAAAGGGAGTATCCATTTCTACAGAATTAGTGGGTAATTCAAAAATTGTTTTCCCCAGTGGTTGTACTAAAGTTTCATCAGCAGTGTGTGAGAACTCCTGCTCATATAGGTGGCAGTATTAGATTTTCCCATGTTTGCCCACCCAGTGAGCTTATAAATAGTATTTCACTGGAGTTTTAATTTGTGTTTTTCAGGTTACTCATGAGGTTGAATACCTTTTCATATTTACCTGTCCTAATTTTTGAAGTGCATGTTCAAATCTTTTGCCAATTTTCCTTTTTGAGTTCTCTGTGTTTTTCTTACAAATTTGCAGGAGTTGTTTATGTACTTAATACTACTCCTTTGTGGGTTGTAGTTTAAATAAATTGAATTTATCAATATTTCCTTTATGATTAATATATTTTTCATATTAGGAAATCCTTTCCTACCCTGGGATCATGAAGCTATTCTTCAATATTACCTGCTGGAAGCATTTTGTTTCATCTTGCACATTTATTATTTTTTTAAGATTTCTTTATTTATTTTGAGATAGAGATGGGGGAAGGGGAGGGGCAGAGGGAGAGAGAGAGAGAGACTCCTTAAGCAGACTCCGCCATGAGCGCAGAGCCCAATTTCATGACCCTGAGATCACGACCTGAGCCGAAACCAAGAGTCAGACACTTAACTGACTGCACCACCCAGGCACCCCTCATCGTGCACATTTAGATTTATATTCCACTTGTAATTGATTATGTGTCACGTTCAAGGTCAGAGGTCACATTTCACTTTTTTCAAATATGGATATTCAATTGCTCCAGTACCATTTATTGAAAAGTTTGTCCTTTCTCCAAACGTGGGTCATATATGAGATGTGTAGATGTGTGTGGGTCTGTTTCTATGTTTTTGGGGGGTTGGAGGGGGGTCTGTGCTGGGGCTTCAGTGGAGAATAAGCCCAAGTTCTGACCTGGCGGAGCTCTACATCTAGTGCGGACCACAAGCCAGGTCTCACGTGTCTGTCATTTACTGCTTTTGGCAGAGAAAAAGAAATAGAAGAGAGGAGAGTCTTAGCGAATAATCTAGATGTGAGGAGCAAAGTAATAGGATTGGAAAGAGGGGTTAGTGGAAGAGAAATGAAGATAAATTCATAATATCTTATTCCAATTTCAGTTTTGCAGAATCTTAGGTATTACCTAACAGCAATTTTCAAACTGGCATGCACAGAGGGTCCATCGTTAAGATCTCTTTCCTGAAATAACTAAAAGGATTTTTAGAACAAAAATACTGTTTTTTGGTAGTTTAATTATAGGGTTTTGCATAGCAGTAGATGTTACTTTTAAATAACTTAATATATAGTGTATTTAAATTTTGTTTCTTTAAAAAAGCACCTGTTAGTGACTAAGTCTACATGGGGGGCAGGAGGGGACAAGGTATTTTATAACACTTGCCACCATTATATTGTCATTACAAGGCAATTGAGGAGCTAAACACAAAATAGGAATGAATCCGAACTTCTCCAACTCACTATGAACATATTCTAAAATAAACTTAGGGAAAAAAAAAAAGAAAGACCAGGGAAAAGTGGAATCATGTTAAGCCTTGTGCTCACTTTTATGTAAAACAACAATTTCTCATCAAAATGTTTGATAGACGAATGCTCCCAATTATCCTTCTGTAAGAGTCTTCATTCATTTATGGACATGGGCCTGTATTCAGCTAACAGCTAGTGGAAGTCTATTTGATGCCAAGCACAATGCTAACTACAAAGATGAATAAGACACATGTCCTCTCTGCAAGAAGCTCACAGTTAATTATAGCCCATTCAGGTGCATGCAGTGATAGAGGGAGACAGAGAAGACAGGTGTCTACCCTCCAGGGTAGGCTCCTGGAGGAAGTGGATTGAGTCCAGAATTCCTTAACTTACAGTGAGGTTACGTCTCAATAAACCCATCCTAAGTTGAAAATATTGTAAGTTGATATTTATATTTAATGCATTAAATATCATAAATGCATTTAATATACCTAACCTACCAGACATCACAGCTTAGCCTAGCCCACCTTAAACATGCTCAGAACACTTACATGAGCCTATAGTTGGGCAAAATCATTTAACACAAAATGTTGGCTCTCTCATGAAATGTATTGGGTATAGTACTGGAAGTGAAAAATAGAATGGTTATATGGGAGCAGAATGGTGTAAGTTGTATGGGTTGCTGACCCTGGTGATGGTGTGGCTGACTGGGAGCTGTGGCTTGCTACGCCTGCCCAGCATCGTGAAAGAGGATAGTACCAGACAGCACCAGCCTGGGAAAGGATCACAATTTAAAATATGGTCTTTACTGAATGTATATTGCTTTTGTACCACCGTAAGATCAAAAAATTATTAAGTTGGGGATGTGTGTATTAATGGTTGAACTGACATATGTATGATCTGAAATAGAATTAAACAAATACACGTGGTGAGCATTAGAAACTTCAAGCCATTCAATGTTGGCGGAACATCACGTGTGAGGTGAAACGGTGGAGCAGTCAGCCTAAGCAGGCAGGCGGGCACTGCTCAGAGAGACTGGTTTGCTCTGTTAATAACAACTAACATCTAATGATTGCTCACTATGTGCCAGACGCTACCCTCAGCATTTTATTTTGTCTCATTCAATCCTTCCACTGCCTATCCTATGGGGTAAGTACTATTTTATCATCCCCATTTTACAGATGAGGAAACTGAGGCCTAGTTTGGTTAAGCAGTGCCCAGGTTCTCACAATGAGTGGAGCCAGGGTGTGAACACAGGCAGTCTGCCTCTGGACTCATGTTCTTACCTCCTTATACCATGCCTCAGTGGCAGTGGGGACTTTACTAGAGATGCATTCTTCAGCAGGGAAACAAAATGATTGAATTACATACCAATACTCTGGATATAAATGAAACATTTTAATAACCCCACAGACTGAAAATTAATTTAAAAGGATCTAAAACAGGCTGAGCAGTCAGTGCCCAAGGAGCTGCTCTCTTCAAACAGAATGCACCATGAACTGAGAACCAACTCTTCTAAATGAAATTAGTCAGCAAGGGACAATCTGCCCAACCTGGCCCGGAAATGGCTTTCAAACGTGTTACTTACTGATAGGGCTGCTTTGATCTCAGCTAAATGCTAAGGGTGTCTCCCTATTTACTGATTTAGAATGCAGCCCTTCCTGGCTGACCATGCATGAACTCTTCTAACCCAGGAAAGAGCAGTGGGTCGACCCTGAGAAGGTGCTGGGCGCTAAAATGATGCTTTTTGTGCCTGTTAATAAATATTGATTACAAAAAGGAGGAGAGTAAAGAATTTGTCTATTTCTCCACAGTAGTGTAGGGCAGAGGACGTCCAGATCAGTTTGTTCATTTGTTCATTGGGCAAATACTTATTAACTTCCTAATTTGTTCAAGCACTGTGATGTTAAGCGCTGAGGACATACTGGTGAGCAAAATCAGACAAATTCCTCAAGGAGTTGCAGTCTAGTGAAGGAAAAGGACACTAATCAAAGAATCACTAACAGGGGCGCCTGGGTGGCTCAGTTGGTTAAGCAGCTGCCTTCAGCTCAGGACATGATCCCAGAGTCCTGGGATCAAGCCCCACATCTGGCCCTCTGCTCAGTGGGGAGCCTGCTTCTCCCTCCCTCTGCCTGCTTGTGCTCTCTCTCTCTCTGTCAAATAAATAAATAAAATCTTAAAAAAAAAAAAAAAAATTCCTTAAAGAAAAAGAATCACTAAGAACGTGCAATTATAACTATAGTGAATGCTTTGAAGAAGTAGGCTGTAAAGAGAGGAAATCCCCTTCTCTAGGAGGCAGGAAAGCCTTCCCTGAGGCAGTGAGGATTGAGCAGAGATCTGAAAGGGAAAAGAGGTAATAGTGGGAGCATAAAGATTGGGGGACAGCCTGTGAAAAGGCCCTGAGGCAGGAAGAAGGCTGCCAGGTCAAGGAATCAAAGGTGTCCAGTGTGGCTGGTTTGAGACCAGGCAGGGGAGGTCAGTCTAGCTCTGCTAAGCCTGAAAGAACAAATTGGGGATTTGCTGTTTTATGCCAAGAACAAAGGTGGGTCAATAAAATGTTGTCAGTGTTTGTGTTGGGGAATGTGTGACATGATTAGATCTGCATTATTCCAAAAAAAATTCCTACTGAAGGGAAATTGGATTGGAAGGAGGCAAAAGTTTACTTGGTCCTTCTCTTCCTGCATTTAAAGAACATTTATTGTGTGCATACTGACGCTGTCCAATAGGAATGTAACAGAAGCCACATTTATCATTTTGAATTTTCTAAAAGTCATAGTAAAGACAGTAAAAAAAGTCATAGTGAGATTAATTTTAATATATTTTATTTTTCCCAATATATCTATAATATTACCATCTCAGCATGTAATAATATAAAAAAAGTACTAGTGAAGTATTTTGAGTTCTTTTTTTCATACTTAGTCTTTGAAATCTGCTGTGTATTTCACACAGTTCAATTTAGAAACAAAATTTTCATTAGAAATACATCTGTATTTAGATTTCATAAAACTCACACTTGAAAAAACAGGTTTGTGTAGCCAAGTTGTTCCAAACATATTTAAAGGTTTTCCAATAACTGAATCCATGACCAGTTTTTAAATTAAAATTAAGTTAATATTAAACATTCAGTTCCTCCGTCAGAGTCACCACATTTCAAGCACTCGACAGCCATATGTGGCTACATATTGGACAGAGCGGAAGGAGCTTTTCCATCACTGCAGAAAGTTGTATTGGAAAACAGAGATGTATCTGCTGGTGAGGTCCTGGGCATTCATCAGCATCCTTTGGAAGACCTAACCTTTCAAAGTTGTTGATCATATTCATCTAGAACAGCCCCACTATTTCCTTTTATGAAGGCAGCCTTTTGGCACTGTTTTGGTTTCTCAAGAAGATTTTCCTCCTGGGAGGACAATGAGCTAACCTGCTGAAATAAAGATCCAGTCGGCTTGGCTGTTACATTTTTGTTTGAATCCTTGCCCTAGGATCCCTCAGAGTAAGCTGTCAACATCAAAGTACTAGCACTTTTGTGAGGCCTTATGCAAACTACAACCCCTCACACTTCTCGCCTGGCAGCACATATCTGCGAAGAGCAAACATTGATTTTTCAGGTCTAATAATGACAATTACAAAATTCAACAAGCCACAGGACCAATGAGCCTCCTGCTGGCTCTTCTTCCTCAGGGGTCCCCAGTCACAGAGGGAGTTCCCACCAGAAGAGAGGGACCTGGGAGCAGATGTGTAATCAAGGTGTCGGGGCCCAGCAGGCCCAGGCACCAGGCCCTCAGCTGCCAGTATGGTCTGCTGGGTACCAGTCCTCTTCACAGAGTCCCCTCCAGCTCCCTCCCTTCTTTACTCCCCATTTGGCTCAAAACTAAGCAGGGTGATTTCTTTCTCTGTCACTAAGAATTTTTGCAAATTTCTACGGAAACTAATTTTGCCCTTGCTCTCAACTGTGGGCAATGCATAACATTCACACCCTCCCTTGTCTTTTGCCACGACTTCCTCCCACCCCAATCCCATCTGATACTTTAACATAACAGATGTGAAAGAGCCCAATTCTATTCACTTTTCCATCAGAAATGTGAGCCCCTTGGAAGGAGGGACCAAACGTTATCTTCCTGTGTTTTAAAAAAAAATTCTTTAAAATTCTCTACACAGCTTCTCATCCATTTTATGCAGTTATTGGGTGTTTGTTGCTTCTTACGTAATAATGGCTAATGTCAGTTGAGCATTTACTAAACGGCAAGCACTTTACACAGATTCTCCCATTTAATTCTTATACCCATTCTATAGGGTAGATATTATTTGCACTGTTTTACAGATTAGGAAGCCCAGGCTCAGGGAGGTTAAATAACTTATTTAAGATCACACATCCAGTAAGAGGCAGTCAGGAGCTAAAAGCAGTCCTAATCTAGAGTTAACTGCTATGTGACACTGCTTTCCTCGGATGTTTTGCTACTGTATCCTTTTATTAAGTCTCTGGTGAGTTTACACTTGGTCTAAGAGAGAAAGTTTAGGCTCTGTCAAACACTCTTTGTGCCTCTTCGTTTTAGCAATAAAGCCCCTAAAGTGGCTAAGCATGAGCAGACTTGACCTATAGACATCAAACCAGAGGGCAGCAATCTGGAGCAAACGCCTGCCTAGTCTCCTCTAGGGCTCATAATCTACGAGTTCAGTCTTGGCGTGCCTATCAATTCTCCCACCGGCTACACTCCCCAGTACTCCACCCCGGACTTTTGGCAAGAGAAAGGTTCAGCCCAGTGGGAAGACAGGCTGTCCTCCCTTAGGGAATGCAGTTCTCCCATCCTATAACGCGCAAATCTGCTACCTAGAAGGGCAAATTATACTCAAGGATACAGAACGAGTTAGTCCCAGTTCAGTTACTGGGTTTAGCTCACTGAACACAGTAATGTGCTTCATCCCCAAAGCAGACAAACACAAATCAGCTCCTTACAGGGAAACACCGAGCCTGAGGTCTGAGTCTTCAGAAAAGCCCAGGGAAAGCCCCAGAATAGGACTGAGGACCCAGGAACAAGAGTTGCGTCCTGGCTTGCGCCTCTACCCCCGCCCCCTCAGACCCACCTCCGTCTCGCCTCGCGTCCAGGTTCTAGGCCCCGCCCCCTTGGGGGCCACAGCCAATCGGGGAGCAGCGAGCCCGCCGCACGTACCGCGCCCCCCTTCCTACCGGCCGCGCCCCCGCCGGCAGTGACGTGCCCCGCCCCGCAGCCGCGGGATTCAAACTCCCGGAAGCGGCGCCGGTGCCGCAGGGTGTGCCTGGGCCGACGCGTACGCCGGGCTTCGCCTCAGGTGCCGGCTGGTGGTGGCAAGGGCGGCCAGGGCCCGCAGCCCCGAGGCCAGATCGGACGGTGAGGGAGGCGGGATCGGCGGGCCGACAAAGTCGGCTTGGACTCAATCTCTGCCCGCCCTGATATATGTCCCTTTTCCCTGGCGCTTACTTCGTGCCTGGCACCGGGTTGGGAGCCTCACGATCGTCGGCGTGTCGATCCTTCCTTTCAGCTTTGCGGTGGGTATTATCATCCTCCTCCTTCCCTTTTTTTTTGGCGCGGAGAGGCCAAGTGACTTGGCCAGGGTCTTTCGTGAGAACATCATTTTGCCCAAGCACGTTCATGTCTATTCCACAAACATCTTCATTTTAGAGGTGGGGGAAGAAAAGTGCCTCATTTTGCAGATTTTCTTTGCCTCCCTGTTTGCCCACACAGCTCCTATGTCAGGGTTTTTGTAAGATTTTTAAAAAAGATTTATTTATTTTGAGAGAGAGAGCCTACGCACAAGAGGGCGAAGGAGAGAGACTCTTAAGCAGCCGTGCCAGCATGGAGCGGACTTGGGGCTCCATCTCAGGACCCTGAAATCACCACCTGAGCTGAAACCACCCACTGTGCCACCCAGGCGCCCGTTTTTGTAAGATTTGCCTCTACTTGGGAACGATGTGGCCTGTAATCCATGCCTTGTGCGGGTTGTTGGATCGCAGTTTGTTTGGTCACCCCCTGTCCAGCATGTCTAAGATCACTTCAGCCAATCAGTAAATATGTATTGAGCAGCCGCTGTTAGGTGCTGTGAGGGATAAAAATAATTCAAGGTTCGGCCCCTGAAACAACTGTTGAACAAATTTAAAAAGCGGATGTAGGGTGGGAGTAAACAGTTGTGTCCTATGGCATATTAGCTTATACAGAGGGAAGGCTTCCTGAAGAAGATGCAGTGGGTCAAAGTTTGAACAGTGTGAACCCTGTGAGTATCAGCCTGACTGGAATAGAAAAAACAGGGAAAGGTGGTTGGTGGGACTAAGTGGTGGGGAGCTGGAAGATCCCAGCAGGGTCTAGTCCAGAAGCTAGAAACAAAAGAGTCATTCATTGCAAGAGTTCTGTCCAGAGGCCAGGAAGAAATGTCCATCGGTTCCTTCCAGTTCTACTGACCTATATAGTTCCACCATTCTGAGTTTCAGTGATTTGGTTGAAAAGCCGTTTTCTGTCTTATCAACCCATTATACCAAGTCAATAATGTGTTAGTAACAGAACCATATAGAGAAGAACTTCCTGTGGCAGCAGGTTCTCAAGATAGCATAACCTTGCATTAGCCTTAATTGATTGACTAGTTATCTTAGTCTGTCACCTTGAATAGGCAAAAATCCAGGACTAACCTTTTGCTAGATGGTCTGTTCAACTCAGTTTACACAGCTCTAGTGTTTTCAGGCTCTCTGATTTCATACAGGATGATCCTAAAAGTTACTTTTACAGAGAGGCCTAGGTCTCCTCAATTTTTACTGGAATCACTTCTCACTACTTTTCATTTTCTATATAGTGTTAACTTTACAACTTGAGAACCTTTACAACTTAAGAATTTCTGTCTTTGTTATTTCTTGCCTCCTTTACTAGAGTGGAAGTTCCATTATGTAAGGGAACATTTCTCTTTCTTTTGTTTCTTTCTTTCTCTCTCTCTCTCTCTTTTTTTTTTTTTTTTTGCCCGTTTATACCCAGCATCTGTTATTCTGCCTGGTAAATTAGATTTTCCAATATTTTTTGAATGCATGAATGGTCTCATATTCCTCTAAATTTCTCAGTCACCACCATTATTTTATCTTGGGATCCATAAGGTGGAAAAATGCTTTTTAATCTCCCTAATTAAAGCTACTTTTATTATATACGCAGTATGTTTCACTACAGATTTTGCTCCAGGAGTTAATATACACTTCTTCTAAACTGTTAACTAATACTGTTAGCAGGTTCTAAGCTTCTTGTTACTTAATTTGGCCTCTTATTCTTAATTCTTGAGTATTGTGCCTCTTTTTCCTGATCTTGGATTCTCCTCACTTTTGCTTACTGTACTCTCAGCTGACTGTTTACATAGATTTGAACTAGATCTATCTTCTAATACAGGACATATCATTATGTCAGGTAATGACATTTCAGTGCCTATGTTCTCAGAATTATATATCATTTACCACTAGCTTTTTATTCCTGGGTAAAATATGTCTTTGTGATCTATTTCATTCAGCCTCCATTTAATGATTTAATCATTGATCCCTCTTTTTAAATGAAACTTTTTCATTGAAATATGATACACATACAGAATCCTGCACAAAACATAAGCATCCAAGTTGACATATTTTTTAAAATTTTTATTTTAGTACCAGGATGGTTAACATATGGTGTCATATTAGTTTCAGGTGTATAATATAGTGATTCAACAATTCTGTACATTACTCAGTGTGCGTCAAGATAAGTTGACATATTTTTAAAAGGTGAATTCTCCCCATGTATCTACCACCCAGATTGAAAAATAGATATTGATACCAGCAAGCCAGAGGCCTTTCCCAGTCCCTCTCCCATATCCCACTGGTTTGGCTATATCACTTCTATTGAGAGAGAAATGTTCTTCTATTTAGCAAATAGGTTATTAGACCTTTTCAAGCCTGAGACTTGACCTTTTAAACTTAGACTAATTAAGTATAATTGTATTTTTATTTTTTACAGTTTCAGAGATGTCTTCCAGAAGTCCCAAAGGTTTAATTAAAGGTAAATGGGGATCAAAGCCTAGTAACTCCAAATCAGAAACTGCATTAGAAAAATTTAGGGGTGAAATTGAAGCCTTAAAAACATCAGTGGATGAAATCACAAGCGGAAAAGGAAAGTTGACTGATAAAGACAGACACAGGCTTTTGGAGGTGAGTGACCTTAAAAACCTTTTTAAATTGTAATAAGCTGTACTGTAGGAGATGAGAAAGTATTTTCCCAATAGTGATATAATTTAGTTTTTCTGCTCATTCACTAAATTTAAAAAATCAAAATTAATTTCAAACTGTTCAGTAGAGTTCAGATTTTAATGTGAGTGCTTAAAAATGCATTTTATCATATATATTGGCTGCTTTCCAAGTAATCTTTGTTTTCAGATTTTTTGAGGTAAAATCATTACATATATTGGCATTTTGCATTCTATTAAACTATATTTCAGATTCTCTGATTTACAATTTGTTATGGCATAGTCAATAAAGCAGTTAGGAACTTATTAGATTTAAAAATTTAATCATTAGGGGCGCCTGGTGGCTCAGTTGGTTAAGCGTCTGCCTTCAGCTCAGGTCATGATCCCAGGGTCCTGGGATCGAGCCCTGCATCGGGCTCCCTGCTCAGCGGGGAGCCTGCTTCTCCCTTGCCGCTCCCCCTGCTTGTGCTTTCTCTTTCTTTCTCTCTGTCAAATAAATTAAATCTTTTTAAAAAAGTAATCATTAATTTAATTTAATTTATTTTGTAAAAGTTCTTTTATTGCTCATAGTTGGAAAATAAATGACCTGTATTGAATAGTATCATTGGATTCCTTTAAATTTTATTTTATAAGCACACTATAAAACTGAAATATTTATTTTTTTTTAACAACACATATTGAGGTAAATACTTATTCAAGCATTGAGAAATGATCTATCACCAATTCTTAGACATAAAGATTATTTTGCAATCTGGTGATGGAATCTAATAGTTTCCCTGAGAGACCTCTTTCCAGTTCTTTCCACTTTTGACAAGCTCTGGTTGTCAAAACTTTGTCTGCTTATAATCAATTAAAATTAAATTCCTCTAACTTCTACCCATTTGTTCTAATTGTACCTATTACAGCCGCATAGAATAAGTCTATTTTTTATCCATATGACAACTTTTCAGATATTTGAGGAAATCTTGCTTTCTCTTACTTTTCTGTAGACCAACCCCATACTCTTCAGCGTTTCTAGCTTCTTATCATCCTGGTTACTTTCCCAAACACTTTGTGATGGGTTCATATTCCTTCTGAATTATGCACCCAATATTGTGCACAATGGCAGACACGGGTTGAAATGGCACTATTATTTCCAGTAATCTGGATGCTGTACTTTCCAAAAGCCTAAAATTATATGGGCCTTTTTTTTAACTGTATCATACTACCACCTTATCTTAGGCTTGAGGCAACTAAAATCCCCTCATCATTTTCACAGGGTCATCTAACTCAGTCTCCCCATTTTATGTTTGAACAACTGCTTCTCCCTTCCACCCCCAAGCACGTTTGTAGTTTTATGTTGTTTTTACCAGGTTAGCATGTAAAGTCATTCTGTTAACTTTTTATTGGCTCTCCAGAGGTGCTTTCTCCTTTATGTCAGCAGCAGCTTAACAAGCATGCCTTCTTTACGTTTTAAATCCTTGAAAATGTGAACACTCCTTTGAAGATCATCTTTTACATTTGATACCAAATCATTTATTAACAAAACAAGTTAATGAAGGCATTTTTATCCAGCTGTAACGTTCTGTTCTTTTTAAGTTCTATTGCTTCAAGTTCATTAATGAGCATGTATCTCTTGTATGACTACTTTTAGCCTTTAAGATGATTAAAACTGGTATGATGGAAGGATGATTATCAGATACTCATGTGAGAGCCAGCTTTTCTTTAGCTTTCTCTTACCACTCTTGACAGAGTTGGTTTCTCCTTTCTGTGTCTGTCTCCCATTCATTTCAGATATCCCTTACCATATTGCATTAATGTATTGGTCTACCTCTCAATGAGGTCTCTGAGCGTAGGACCTTGGCTTCATTTTCTTTTTGGCCCTGGTGTTTAGTATAATGCTGACTTGATATATAATAAACCCTTCATAAATACTTGTTGTATGTTGTTTATTTTCATGTTTGACCTGGCTTTGTTCTAAGATTTTTCTTAGTTTATATCTAGAAAATTCGAGTCCTGGAAGCTGAGAGGGAAAAGAATGCTTATCACCTCACAGAGAAAGACAAAGAAATACAGCGACTCCGAGAGCAGCTGAAAGCCAAGTACAGCAATACTGCATTGCTTGAACAGCTGGAGGAGAAAACAAAGGAAGGCGAAAGGAGGGAACAGCTGTTGAAATCCTTGTCTGAAGAGACAGATGTATTGAAAAAACAGTTGTCTGCTACAACTGCAAGACTTGCTGAACTTGAAAGCAAAGCCAGTACACTTCGCTTATCACAGGTACTCATCATTTTTTTAAACCCAGATTTTTTTCCTTTTGCTGTAAGAAACAACCTCCGAATCTCATGGTCTTACACAACAAATGTTCATTTTTCCCTCATGTCACAGTCTAGTGCACGTGGGAGGCTTTGCTCTGCAGAGTCACTCAGATCCAGGTTCCTCCCTTTTAGTGGCTCCCTTTTCCTTGCACCAGATCCTCCGTGTATAGCTGTAAGCTAGAGGGAGTGTGTGGAGCATGAAGGGAGGGTCTGGGGGCCAGGCCTGGCATTGGCATATTTCACTTCTACCCATATTCCATTGGACAGAATTCAGTCTCATGGTCTCACTAACCTTAGCAGGGAAGGCTGGGAAATACCATCCACAGCGTGCCCAGGGGAAATGGAAGGGGAAGTTTGGTGAACTGCCTCTGTCCTAGTTTTTACCAAGAGGACTAAATCAAGAGGGAGAAAGGGCTATGAGGTGAGCATCTAGAGCACCTTTGGAGAAAAATATTTTGTGATTTGTTGCCAGTGTTCACACAAGTCTGTTTCCTTAAAGCTGTTAGAAGACCGAAATATAGCTTGTTATGAGTTTTGTTGATTAGTCTGGATACCTAACCATCCAACCATCCAACCTCTCTTTCTTTCCTCTATGTGAAAATCAAAAAAAAAAAAAAAAAGAGAGAGAGAGAAATTATGTTTTGAGTTCTATATAATCTGTATGAACTAATACTAATTAATACTCTTAATACAAATATAATTCTAGAAAACAACTTTTATCTTTTGTTTGACAATTTAATATTTTCCAGATTTCACTTAAATGGCCCAACTGTTTTGTTTTGTCTCATTTTGGTGAAAACCACTGGGCAATTCTTATGTACTGAGGTATTCTAATGATCCAGAGAACCTCAAATTAGGTATGAAATCTCAGGGCTTCCAATCTGCTGAGGGAGTTTCCAGGAGATCTTCATTCTCCTCTGGTACCCATCACCTGGCATGATGGGTCATCAGCATCTACAAGATTTCTTTGTGAAGTATACTCTGTTATTATAGAACTAGATATAATGAGGAAACTTCTCTTGTTAAATTTACGATATTAACTAATATTGGTTTATTTTAGACAGTGGCTACAAGCTGCTTCAACTCATCAATGAATAATATTCATGAAATGGAAATACAGCTGAAAGATGTAAGTTCATTTTCTTTTTATTTTTTTAAAGATTTTATTTATTTGAGAGAGAGTGAGAGCATGAGGAGGAACAGAGGGAGAAGGACAAGCAGACTCCACACTCAGCGTGGAGCTCGATGTGGGGCTTGATTTCATGACCCTGCGATCATTACCTGAGCCACCCAGGTGCCCCTCATTTTCCTTTTATTATGTTATGGGAAGAGAGGATTAATTCATTCATTCTTAAATTTCATGGAAATTGATAGAGTTGATGCTGTGACTTGAAAACAGTCTGTTGAGGAGATGGAGAACTGAATGGTTTGAGATCATCTCCCTAGGTTACTATCTATAAGTCTCTTTCTAGACATTCAAGAGGGCCAGTTCCTCTAGTCCTGGTCTCATTAGGTGAGAAAGCCCTAGAAATCATCCAAATAGCTCAATAACGTTCCTTCTTCACCTGAATCTAATTTGCCCAATTATTATATTATTATGGTGTAATTTATAATTTCTTCTCTTTTTGTTTATCCATGCAAGAGGTATTCATTCATTTGAAATTCTTCCCTTGGAACCAGGCTATGCTTTCATCGTTTGAAAAGGAAACACATTCTTTGTATACTCAGTACTTCTTTTCTATAGAATCTGTTATGAGGCTATTCTAGATATTTGGTAAGGCTATATTATTTCAAACTTATGTCTTAAATAGATTGATGTGTTTCATTGAGAATTGAATAAATTGAGGACATAGGACTATTATTCACGGTGTATTTTTTCAAGTTTTAATATCAGATGCACAAAGTATAAAATTCTTGAGTTAATTATTAGGCCAGTGGATAGGTATTTTGATTCCAGAAATATTACTGGCAAGTCTACCCTGCTCTAAGTTGCTCTTAAGATTCCTGTTTTATTTCATCTAGCCAGTGTACCTAGAGGTCTATTTGATCTTCAAAAGAATTTAAATCCGTTGAGTGTCTGTATCGTGATGTACTGCAGTAGGCTTTTCACCTATAGGTAACTAAGATAAAGAAGAAACATAATTTTTAAAGATCTTTCAGAATAAGTTCTTTGTGTTGTATGTTACACTGACCTTTATCATTCTGTATCAGTACCTACCAGATGCACGTAGCTATGAATAATTTATCTACACACCTGCTTTCCCCCTTATTTACTCCAGCCGTGCTGGCTTTCTAGCTATTCCTTCAATACACTGCCTTTTCTTTCTGTTCCCTCTGCTGGTACCCTGTTCCCCCCAGATATCTTCATGACCTGCTTCCTTACTTCATCGTATAATATTCAGTTGTCACTCTCCTGGGTGGGAGGGGTGGCGGTAGTGGGGCCGGGGCCAGAGTGTTACCTAGCCACCTTTTCTAAAATTATAGCTCCCAGACAATTCCTATTACCTTTTCCTGCTTTTGTAACTTTTCCCCTCATCACATATTACTGTTAAACTTACAATATATTTTGCTCATTTACTTTGTTACATGAGTCTTACATTGGTATATGTTTAATGAGGGAAGGATTTCTGTGGGTTTTTTTTCACTGCTATATGCCCAGTGTCTAGAACATCTGAATTTTATTAGTACCTGAAAATATAAGCTATATATATAATTTTTAGGCTTATCAGCATCAACTGCTTCAAATACCAGTTAAAGTTATTTTTAGATAATGACAATTCTTTGTATGAAGGTAACTTGGAAATGTTATCCATGTGTACCCAATCTTTTTGTTCTGTTTTATCTTCCAGGCTTACTTAAGGATCACATTGTGCTCCTCTGCTCTGTTTACTTTAGAAAGGCTTTTATTTTATTTTTTTTCAATTTTATTTATTTATTTGACAGAGAGAGACACAGCAAGAGAGGGAACACAAGCAGGGGGGAGTGGAAGAAGGAGAAGCAGGCTTCCCGCGGAGCAGGGAGCCTGATGCGGGGCTCGATCCCAGGACCCTGGGATCATGACCTGAGCCGAAGGCAGACGCTTAATGACTGAGCCACCCAGGCGCCCCTAGAAAGGCTTTTAGATAAGTGGAGTAAAATTTAACCCAACTCACCTTCAAATGGTCTAGACTGAACAAGGCCTCCCTGACTCTCACATGCATATGAGCCTAGGGGATCTTCATCAAATGCAGATTCTGATTTCATTGGTTGGGATAGGGCCTGAGATTCTGCATTTCCAATAAGCTCCCTGCTGCTGCTGCATTCCCTTACATATTTGAGGAGCAGGGGATGGTTTAGCTCTGGTTGTCTGTGAGCCCGGGAGGAGACTAGGGAGGAGGGAAAGCAACCTGTCACTCCTCTGAGCACAGGCGCTGCCGCATTATCCTGCTTTGAGAGCTTAGCAGTTCCAGTCCCTCACCCTTCCTCCAAGCTCCCACAAAGCTTCCTGGAGCACTTTGCCCACCTATTTTAAGAATCAGTATTTGCTCTGCTAAAATAATCCCTAAAAACCCATGTTTGCCTTTCTTAAGGCCTAGCTGTATCATTCCTTAGCTACCATTTAGGTCTGGCTGACATTTTGAAATAATTACATGGAGTTCGTACTGTAAACACTGTACAGTGTCATTAACTTGCAAACCAGATAGGCTAAGAGGCAGTTGAAATAGGCATTTCCTGCTCTTAATTTTAAAAATCTAATTTTTAAAACAGAATTTAGGGAAGATAAATAATTATTAATTTTTTATTTGGAAAAAAATCAAATTTACAGAAAAGTTATAAGAATGAAAATGGTACATAGAGCACCCATATACTCTTTACTAAAATTCAAACATTGTTAACATTTTGCTCCATTTCACACCTCTCTTTCAGTCCCTACCCTGCCCCTCACACACACATATTTTTTTTTCTGAACCATTTGAGAGTGAGTTGCATATATTACGACCCTTTAAACCTATATACTTCAGTATATATTCCTCAGAATGAGATGTTCTCTTACATGACTACAGTACAGATAGCAACTTTATTTTTTTTTAAGATTTTATTTAATTATTTGAAAGAGAGGGGGAGAGAGAGAGCATGATTGGGGGTAGGAGCAGAGGGAGAAGCACAGGGGAGGGAGCCTGACAGGGGGCTTGATCCTGAGATCACGACCTGAGCCGAAGGCAGAGGCTTAACCGACTGAGCCACCCGGGTGCCCCCAGATAGCAACTCTAATAAATTTAACATGGACGCTATACTTCTATGTAATCTACCATCCATATTCCAGTTTCGTCAATTGACCTACATTTTTTATTCCTCCAGTATAGGCTAACATTTTAACCTGTGTTACAGTTTTTGCCCAAGAAACAGAAAATGGATCCCTGTGAAGCCAGGAGGAAGAGCTTTAGTGGCATTTCACAGGACTTCACCTTTGCCCACTTCTGTTCCATATTTTTATCAATAACTTGAGTGGAAATGTTAAATGCATGCTTAACAGATGTGTAAAGGACACAAAGCTGCAAGAGATAATAATACAATGATGACTCTAAAGATGCAAAACTAATAATCAGCATTATTGATGGCCATCAAATCCATTTATTATTGATACTATTTAGAGAAGAAAGCAAATGCAGAAGTCAGTGAGAAGAGGCCTGGAGGAAAGAAATGTTGACTACTTTACTGAAGTAACATCGCCATCACCTGGCCTTTCAGAATATTGCCTCTCAAATCTTCACCCATCCCACAGTTCGGTTTTTCATACTTAAGTAATGTATGGACAGGCTCATTTAAAAGAAGAAAATTTCATTACCATCCAGTGTTGACTTGAATTATTTATATTGAATTGTTTCTTAAAGATGGACAAATTTAAAATTCGATATAAAATTCGATATCTTTAGCATCTAACACATATGACAACGCATATTTAGATATGTGCATGCTCTTTGAGTCCTACAACACTACCTCTTTTGGTGACTGAATTTGAGTATATAATACAGAGCAGATGTACATTATCTCCACTTTACAAATGAATGCTTAAGCTCTGCGAGGAGAACTCATGTTATAACTGCCTGACGGGTGCAGAGAGAAAAGTGTGTGGCCAAGTGACTAGAGGGCCCTGGACTGAGTCTTTGATTCCAGAGGCTGCCTCTGTCTCTCTAATCCATTTCTTAGTTCTACAGAAAACAGCCATGGAAAATTCTTTAAGCCCCATGCCTAGATGCTCATGAGTTTGTACAATGCTCATGGAAAGAGCCTACCAAAGGTTAGAGGAACTCTCTAGACTTAAGAGCTTTTGTATAGACAGATCTTTTCAGATTTAAAGCTCAGCCGTTTAGATCTTTAACGGATAGAAATTCTTACCCTGAAAGAAGATGCCTTGATATAGAACCGAAAATGTCTAGTATGTTCCTTACCACTGTTCCCATCTCACCCCTACGATGAGATGCCAGCCTGTGGGGAGGGGAGCCTCTCCTTTTTCAGTATATTTACAACAAATGCAGGGTGATTCAAAAAGAATTGAGCACTTTTGAAAATATATTCCAGTATGTATGTTTTACTTCAGTCCGCTTTGACCAGGCAACTTTTTGTCAAGAACTTTATGTTTGTACCATCCTTTTTTTTTTGGCCACCCCCGAAGGATATGAAATTATACGTCCTGGCTGCCCCTTCAACCATTGATGATAATAGATTCCAACAGGTCTGGGATGAATTATGACACAAGGGTACATATTATGCACTTGTGAAAATCATAGAAATAGCTATGATAGTTCTGTTACAAAGGGGTTTGAAATTTATTTTCATATATTCCTTAGGTCATGAGTGGTAGCTTTTTGAGGGTGTTTGCTTCTTTTTGAATCATTCTAAATGGATTGTTCTACTGTGTATAAGGAACTTCTAGATTCTTTCATGCCGTTTCCTCCCTTCCCAAATACTCTCAAACTTGAGTTTGGGGCTAAAGACCTGCGTGGGTGCTTGCTGATTCTGGCAACCATGCTTTCTCCGCTCTGTGTCGTCACCATCGTTCACGTTTATCAAGCAGCTACTTGCTATGGAAACATCGAACACATGAATGGAACCATACAAAATCTAAACAAGCCTGGGCCCAGCTGTCCAGGGGCTCGTGATCTAGTTCATATAAGAACTATCATCAGGACACAATCAAGGTCATGAGTGTAAGATGCCAAATAGATTGAATGGACATTAAAATCCCTGTTGGCTTACAAAGGAGAGGGAGCTTGGTGAGGGCACTTAGGGTGAGGAGGCTTGGAAAGACAAGCTTGGATGCATTGGAACTTGATGAAGAGGTGGGATTTAAGTGGGCAGATGATGTAGGGAGGAGTTGTAGGGCATTCTGGGCACAGAGGGCGTGTATAGTTGTGAGGACAGCAAGGTGGCAGTGGAGGCCAGAAATGGCCAGGCTGTCACCTGAAGAGATGGGAAGGGACAGACTGCGGACCATTTGAATGTTAGCCTAAGGGAACATAGCTTCAGTTTTAGCAAGTGCTGTCATGAAGCTTTCAAAAATTCTGTTACTAATATAATTAAAACGATGTCGCACTTTGGGGGAACAAGGGAGAGGTTGAACTGAACTTATTAAGAGTAGTTATTTTTCCCTCCAAAATAGAGTGGTCATTGTATTAATTACCTGGAAGCTTTTGGTGATAGCCTGTGTCTCCCCTTACTCTCGTAATGGGGAAATCTCCTGCCAAACAGGATTTATCGAGATCCAGCAGTGAGTCATTGCTCAACTAGGCATTCCCGTGGAGGCAGACAGGTCATGGCGTGGGTGCCGGGGCCAAGGACTCAAATGAGCTCCCCTACAAATGAGCTTGGCTATCGTGAAGGGGTGTTCATGTCACTATGTGGGCCTCCTTCTAGGATGCTTCGTCCATAACCTTTTACACGTGTGACATCAGGTTTAGATGTACATGGCCTCTCTACACAAATGGTCATTGAGACTTACTTCCCCAGCCTATCAAGAACAAAGAGCGAGAAAGGGACAGCCCCATCTCCTTAGACTGAACTTCCAGGTTAGAAAGGAGAGAAGAGTCATAATCTCATTGCCAAGGTGATGCTGTATAAGAATTTCTAGGCTTTTCTCCCCAGCACCACCAGACAGTTGTCTTTTTTGCTAGCTTTTAACCTGAATCTGTGCCCCACTTTCAGTAACAAACTAAGGTAGGGGGCCGGGGGGAAGGTAGTATGCGATTGCTGGAGATACTGTCTGCGTGGGGAGCTCCTGAGCAGAGTTGTGTGTAGGGTGGAAATCTCTGTTTGGAGCAGTGCACATCCAGCTCTGCCACAGAGGTGTTCTAGTTTACGGAGTATGACATGGACAGATGCAAACCATGGTGTTAGGTGCTCTGAAGGAGCCTGAAGTCAGAAAGGATCTCCGGGTGAGTTGTGAGCCATGCAGTGGTGGTTTACAGTTCTATATGACCCACGAGAATTTCTTTGTACTGGGAAAGGCTACATCACTGGAGCTCTCTTATCCATTTTAAGATTTTAGTTTTTTATTTTATTAATGATTTGCTTTCCTTTTCGTTTTAAGGCTCTGGAGAAAAATCAGCAGTGGCTTGTGTATGATCAGCAGCGGGAGGCCTATGTAAAAGGACTTTTAGCCAAGATCTTCGAGTTGGAACAGAAATCAGAAACAGCTGCTCATTCACTCCCACAGCAGAC
Organism: Neomonachus schauinslandi; assembly: GCF_002201575.2. NCBI lineage: Eukaryota > Metazoa > Chordata > Mammalia > Carnivora > Phocidae > Neomonachus > Neomonachus schauinslandi. Next base: position 121,134,366 of record NC_058408.1, read on the forward strand.
AAAAAAGGCTGAATCAGAAGGTACTGGTATAAAAATGTTCTTTGGGGGTAGGCCTGCCTGACATTTTCCAAAAGGAGAGATTTATCAAATTTAGATTTTTATAAATGTGTTAGAAAGTGAATTAAGCAAGTCTTATAACTGAAGTAAGAAAGACCATGTTAGCAAGTTGGTCTTCTCATTGTTTTCTGAAAACGGACAGAGGCACAGGGTAACGGATCTCTCACAGTTCTGAAGGCACATTAAATTTTCTCCTTCGTGCATGTCCTTCCCCACCTTCAAAGATCTTCTCTAACTTCATTGCTCTTAGAGTTGGCCTCGTCACTGATTATCTTTTTACCCTGTTTCCTTTCAGATGGGGAAATAGGTTCAGCAGTTCTAGGTGATGAGCTAAGAAAAGAAGAGAAACCCCCATGCAAAGCACTTTTTAAAAGACTGACAGCCCTAACAGGACTGAAGCTTTTAATTTTGAGAAAGGCAGGCAAGGCTCATAATCTTGGAGCTTCACGTTTGAATATTTAAAATGAAGCTAATGCTAAAAAAGAAAATATAAAAAGAATTGGGGACGTTACTTTACTGTAATGCCTTTATAAGAATATTACGCATTAAAGATTTTAGTGGTGGGCTAAGTCTAATTTCTTTCTTTGGCAATAGTGTTCTCTGTGTGTGTGTATGTGTTTTATCAAAGTAATATAAGCTCTTGTTAAAGTAATTTAATAGTAGTATAAAAGGGCCTGCCCCTCCTTTCCCAATCTCTCTTTCCCCCTCCCATCAGGGCAGCTGCTTTTAACATTTTTTTTTTAATTTTGGTAATTATATATATAAATAATGAGCTTATGTCTCCATTTTTGATTTATCTTCTTTAGACATTAGTTACCTTCCCTTCCCATTGAATAGCTATATTACTGTTTCCAGTTCTTCTATTTATTAGTTTAACTTCAAATAATGTACCTGAACTCCTTTTTCTTGTTCCATCAAATATCAACTCTATCTCTTGACTCTTCATTTTGTAAGATCTTATTTATAGAAATGTGTTTAGTTTTAGCTTCTCAGGAATATTATTATATAAAGTGTGTTGTGCCCTGATGTGTTTGTCATAGGTTATCTTCAAGAAGAAAAGCAAAAATATTACAACCACCTTTTGGCGAATGCAAAAAAAGATCTTGAGGTTGAACGACAGACCATAACTCAGTTGAGTTTTGAACTTAGTGAATTTCGAAGAAAATATGAAGAAACCCAAAAAGAAGTTCAAGATTTAAATCAACTGTTGTGTTCCCAAAGAAAGGCAGATGTACAACATCTGGAAGACGATAGGCATAAAACAGAGAAAATACAAAGGCTCAAGGAAGAGAATGATATTGCTAGGGAAAAACTTGAAGAAGAGAAGAAGAGATCTGAAGAGCTCTTATCTCAGGTGAGCCTAACCAGTAAGACTTTCCATGATTCCGAATTCGAAATTGTCATGGTAGTTAGCAGTGTCAGGGGCTATTTTAACTACTAGGGAACCAGCAAGGAACAAAACCAGTTCCTGCCCTGCCATGGGATTCTTCTTTAGAATGGAAACAGACCATAAGCAAGTACCTAAATAACCAAGTAAATTCAAGAAAATAAAGCAGGGCAACACGACACGGAGAAATTGGGGGCCAGGGATGGTACTTGGACAAAGGCCTTTTGGCAAGAAGGAACCAGTGAGGTGAGCGACTGGGAATTCCCTCCCGTGGAGAAGCTCATGTACATGCAGGCTTTCCGTGAGAAGGAGGCAGGTGTGTGTGAGAAGCCAGACGGTATGACACAAAGAGGGGAATCAGTGCTGGCTCCCAGGCTGGCACCTTGATCATGAGGATAGTGTGCTCATGTGAATTCACGCAGTACCTTCCGTGTTCTCATTATACTCACCACCTTCTGCAGGCTGTCTGTGTCAGTGACGGTGGAGTTACTAAGTTAGGATGATTAGAATTGCATACTACCTCAGCAGAAACCGTTAATTTAAATCTTTCTGGGCAGCATGGAATATTGGAAAAACATTATTTGGGGTCCATACCTGGTGTGTAGTTCAGGATGTGTGGCCTTAGGAAAATCAGCTACCTTCTCTGACTTGCAGGTCACTGATGTGTCAAATTAGTAACCACAATCTCTTTTTGCTTCCTGGGGCTTTTGTGAAGGTCAACTGGGAGAATGTGAAAGTGCTTTGTAAAGTCAAGGGCTGGGTAGATGTCAGTCATTGCTACTATTAAAATAGGAAGTAATCTTTAAACATCATCCAAAAGTTGAGAGAGGGTTTAAAAAACAGTTTATAACATTTGCCTTCTTAGTCTTTACCACCCTGGCTTCTGCCTATAAGCGCGAACAGTGATATTTACAAAAGATGAAGCAGAAATGGTCGGGAGTTTTATTCCACCTCTGCGGGCAAGGATGGCAAGGCACTGCCAGCTTTGTTATCCTACTCAGAAATATTAGTGGATGTCAGAACTCCCAGGGAACTGGGTATGTGCATTGCAGAGTTGGGTGCTGTTCATCGAAGTGCAGTCTGTGCCCCAGGGAACTCTCAGCCAGGGTGGGACTGCCCATCGGCTTGAATAGATAGCCATTAAACAAGCTGCTGCAGTGACTCAGCCCAACGAGCAGGTGTGGTCCCGGATAGGGATGTGAGATTTGTGAGCCTCTCCTGCGTCCCAGCTCACGCAATAAAAGATCGGATATGACAGTGTTGGCTCTGTTTACATCTGACAGGTCCAGTTTCTTTACACGTCTCTGCTAAAGCATCAAGAGGAACAAACAAGGGTAGCTCTGCTGGAACAACAGGTACTTATTGGGGTTGCTGCTATATTCCACTGAACTTGTTAGGAAATGGAATGTTTCCTCATGTTTACACTGTTCTGTGAAGAACCATTTGAAAATCATGAAATTTTTTTTTTTTTAGAGTGGAACCAATTGAGCCAGGGGATCGGGGGTAGGGCAAAGGGAGAGGGAGAGAGAGAATCTTAAGCAGGCTCCATGCCCATGCGCCATGTGGGGCTGAATCTCACAAACCTGAGATCATGACCTGAGCCAAAGTCAAGAGTTGGACGTTTAACCAACTGAGCTAGCCAGGTGCCCCTGAAAGATGTTTTTTAACAAACTTTAACAAAAACAAAAAATTAAGTGACTGTCTGTCTGATAGTCATATGTTCCTGTCTTTAAGCTAAGCCAGATTCTCTGAGCTGGGATGGCAATTGTTTTGATAGGGTGTTGTTGGCCTTAGCAAATTTTATTCTTCCCCGCATGGCTTCTGTAGTCCCTACTCTAGCCTAGCAGGATCTCCCCCAGAGGGCTACCTTATAACTTCAAGTAGAACTCAGAGAGATACCATTTATTCTCAGAATAGAAACCAGAGGTTTTCAGTGTATTCCAAACCAGGGAACAGCCATCTCTTTCCCTTCTTCCCCTTCCCCACAAAAAGGGGGATGGGGAGGAGAAATTCCAACCAGCAACTTCTTAAGCACCTCCTCACTCACCTATACTTCAAGCATTGGCTTTGCTCCTCGGACAAACCAAAGCCTCAACTGTAGCTTCTTCATTTATCAACATCTCATTGTACTCAGATGAATTCTGGCTGTGAAGGCACAAATGCTTGCCTCTTGTGCTAATAAAAACGTTCAAGCATCTAGTCAAGAGAACAGGACAGGATATATTAACCCGTAATTGTCTTGTCCTGGGCATTTGTTCCAGATGCATGCATGTACATTAGACTTTGAAAATGAAAAACTTGACCGTCAAAATATGCGGCACCAACTGCATGTAATTCTTAAGGAGCTCCGAAAAGCAAGAAATCAAATAACACAGTTGGAATCCTTGGTGAGTCTGGAATGGTTAAACTAAAACTTATTTTCTTCTTTCTCTTCCTGCCATTTTCCCATTGATTTATCAAAACAGTTCCCAAACTAGGAGGATACAGCTTAAGAATGGCTGTTTCTCAAATCAGGCAGAACACCTGCTTCATCTGAAGCAGCTGCCTTTTGAGCATCAGTTCAGAGCACTGGAAAGAGGGACATTATGTGCCTCTGCATCATGCCAGCCTTAGTGGTACCTGGGATCGTCTCTCCCCGCCCCAGCATGGGGATTCTAGAGGCACGACACAGGGCCTGCCCTGGCGAGGGGGGGGTGGGGGGGGGGAAGGGAGTGCAGTTGTAAATCCTGAACTGAAGCTATGTTTTTCTATTTAAAAAGAAAGAAAGAAATGCCATTTTTAGTCATAATGGATTGTTCCTGTTAAGACACTGTTTTAGGCATATTGAGCTAAACACATAATCTTTTAAAACATAAACCTTTTAGATATGATTTTTTCTATGAGGATTTTTGACTTACTACTTTCATCTTACTAATAATCCTTTGGCCCAAACCTCTTGGGATCCGTGTGTGTGTGTGTGTGTGTGTGTGTGTGTGTGTGTGTGTCGCATTAGCACATATCTTATACATGATCCTAGTACTGCAGAATATTTGCAGATGGTGAAATGTTACAAATAGAATTCCTGTTTTGAAAGAGAAAAAAAAACAATTGTTAAAAAAGTCCTTTGTAGCTTCTTTATGAATAAAAGACAAAATATATTTTGACTCTGTTCTTTAGTACGTCATTGATTTTGACCATTTATAATATTTTGAAATTGAAATTTTCATTTCTGTTACTCTTTTTCAAAGTATAGGAAACTAGAGGGTATACAAAAGAATCCATAATTTTTCTGTACTTTTCTTTGTGTCCCTGCTGTCTATCATCTTTAGAGTATGCTCTAAAATATTTATTTTTAAGCTTTGTCGACATATTCTAAGTTCCTCAGGAAAAAAAAATGAAAAAGGAAAGTCATTAAGATATTATACAATATTTTCATCATTTTTGTGTGTAACCTGTTTGATCTGCTAAAATTTTTTGCTACTCTTAATTCTATGTTATTTTTTTTATTGCTGAACTTGCCCCTTTTTTACAAAACTAACAAATTTTGTCAGCCTTGTACATAGGTCTACCTTTACGTTTGGTTTTAAGTATTTTAATAAAATCTATCCATGTAGACACCCAATCCTAGTACTTCTTGGGTAATTTATAACCACCTCCTATACATTTATTTTTCAGAAGCAGCTTCGTGAGCTTGCCTTCACAGAGCCACTAGTCACTTTCCAAGGAGAGTCTGAAAACAGAGTAAAAGTTGCATCACCAAAAAGTCCCACTGCTGCACTAAATGAAAGCCTGGTGGAGTGTCCCAAGTGCAATATACAGTATCCAGCCACCGAACACCGGGATCTCCTCGTCCACGTTGAATACTGTTCCAAATAGCAATATAATTATTCTTTGTTTTTGTGTCAAAAGGTTCAGTACTGTATCTTATGTCAGCTTGTGGACATTTTGAATTACTTATTTCACCTCTTCTATAAGAAACTGCCTCTCTCCCTTTGAGACTCTGGCATAGGAGTGAATCATTGTAGTTTGGGGGTTGCTTTGCATTTTCCTTGGCAGCAACGATACCTCCCTGAGATGGTTCATCTTCAGGCTTCAGTGATCGAATGTGTGAGCTGAGACAGCTGACATTTTGCACTGTTAAAATACTTGATGAGGAAAAGATAGTTCAGGTGATTGCTCGTGGGTTAAATCTGTTGTACCAGCAAGCAAATATTTTATGTTTTGTAGATTTTTAAAAATCAAAGTTAACTAACCAAGGATCTTACTGTGTTGGCTTTCGTTATCCAAGCTTTGTAAACCTACAATTCTGATTTTCATGGCCATTGTTATAAGGTGGTAATACTTTCTGTATTTTTCCCTTTCTTTTATAGGGCGGTTTTTAGAAAAGTTGGAAGTTTTCTTGATCTTTTTTGCTGCTTACTGTTGAAACCGAGCTGTGTTCTAAGCACGAAGCAGATTCTGCTAAAGGAATACTCAGTGGCCACACAATGTTCTCTTTCATACTAACTGGCTATAACTTTAACTTGAGTTTCATTAGCACAGTTAAAGATGTTAAAATGAATTTTAGCAAAACCATCTAGCCCTCTCATTTGATTAGCAGGTATTTTATTTATTTATTTTTGGCACTCTTAAAGTTGGGCAGCGTAATGAGCAGATATTTGCTTATCTGAATATATATTTTTATACATGTGTGTGTAAACCCCCAATTTTTTTATTTCTTCAGGTTTTCTAAAATGCTGAACACTGGGCTACTGTTAGTAATATAAAGGAGAAAAGAATAAAATTATTTAATAAGTTTTAATATGTCTAGTGTATATCTGCGTAGATAGGTATTCTCAGATTTCTATCCTGAGAGGTGTGCCCATGTAAGGACTCACTTACAGTGTAAAATGATAAGGTAAAGAGCCATTGGAAGCAAAAAGTACATGAGGCTCAGAAAGGTTAAGCGAAATCCCCACAATCATTTAAAAAAGAAACATACACATTCTTGGGTTTCAAACTCCTAAGCCAGCTCCAAAGCCAGTCTTCTCTCTACCCTGCCAGAAAACCCTTGTGAATTCTCCAAACTCATATACTTAGGTGGTATTATAACCGGAGTAGTGGAATGTTCCTTAAGTCAGGGAGGACAACAACAGAACACACCAATTGATCCCTTCCATCCCTCTGGTCTGCAAAGTTCTGCCTCATCAAGCCGCTCCTCCGCCTGGATCCTTCCATGCATCCCTGCTGTGCTAGTTCTCCAACATCTCTAATCTCATTCTCCAAATACTTGTTAAATGCCAACTACGTGCAAGTCCCTGGGCTAGGTATGAGTGACACAGTGATAATGAAATGCAGCCCCATCTTCATCCTCTAGTAGAGAAGGCCAATATCTAACAGATAAGTATAACACATTTTAGGAGGTGCTATAATCAAGGTATATGGAGGGTACAGAAAGTGCCTTATTCTAATGAAGACTAAAGGTCTTACTCTCGAAAGATGCAAACCTTATACTAAGATAAAAGTAGGAAATAGAGTAAAACAAGACTAAGAAGTAAAATGGAGCTACTCCTAAGGGTAGCCCCCCAAGGCAGGCCATGGAGTGCTTCTGAGAGGTGAGCCTGGTGCTGAGCACAGGGAAACAGTCCTGCACGCCATTCACATGGTTCACACATACAGCTCACCTTCAAGGGAAACAGCCATCCTGGGGCTGAGGCTGTGAAGAGATTTCTCCCGTGTGCCTTCACGGAGAAGAAACCATAGAAGGGAGAGGTCCAGAGCCTCAGCATAGCCTTACCGTGAGCACAGCAATCGGGTCCTCTCTACTGGTTTCTCACCGCGTTCTTCCGCGGGGGGGCATAATGTCCCGTCCAGAGGCGAGTCCAGAATCCGCGAGGGCAGGCAATGTCATACTCTCGCGATACGTAGCTTGCTGCTGCCCTTGCTTATCCCAGAGCAAATTTTAGAGTCAGGGGAGCGAACTCAAAGGCTCCCTCGGACTGGAGCTGGGTGGCGGGAGGCCGCCGGCCAGCTGGACACCGTGGAGGCTGGAAAATGGTGCCTTTACCTAAAGGAGGTGCAGGGGCTCGGCCCCAGCCGGGGTCCTATGCCCACGAGTCGCGTGCAGCCGATCTGTCAGATTTTCCAAGAGAAATCTCGAATATTTAAATGTGAAATCCTCCAATTTTTAAATGTTGGAAAATTAAAAACAACACTGCGTGGGCCACGCTTCCCAGCTGTAACCTTTGTTAGAGCATCCGAACGGGGCAACAGCTGCGGAGGCCAGCTCAGCCTGAGGCCAGCAGTGAGCTAAGGCCGGCTCTCGGTCCTGCCTGCTTTCTTGGGACTGAGGTCCCCCCGAGTCCAGCTCAATCACACAGGCACTGTCCGAGGGACACAGCGAATGCGGCCCTCCCTGACCCGTCCCTTCCACCTGCCATCTGGCTTTCTTTTTGTGGCTACACTTCCCAAACAGAACCGGCTGGCTGCCAGCATGTCATTGCTACCCTCTGCTTCCCAAACCTGACAACGGAGGGAATCTGTGGGCTGGAAGGGAACTATGAGATCATCTACTTGAGCAGTTTCTGGTCCGGAAAATCACCTCCACCCTTGGAGCATGTTGAAAATGTTGATTTCTTGGCGTCCCCTAAATCTCCTAAATCAGAATGTCTGCGGGTGGGGAGCATGGGATGTGCATTATCAACAAGCTCTGCAGGGCAATCTGGTGTTTCACTCAAGGCTGAGAACTGCTCATCTAGTCAAACCTTGACTTTCTGATGAAAGAGTCCCAGAGAGGGGGGGGTGACTTAGTGGGTTGGCAAGAAAGTGACAGAGACCCAGGCTTTCAAAGGCAGTGGTCGTGAGAGCCCCTACCACTTTGGCTCGTGTGCCATGATTCCAGAGAAATTACCCTTGCCAAGATCCTCAATGCTCTGTCTTCCTAAGGCAAATCCAGTGGTTTGTTGGCCTGGGTGTCTTTATTTCTCCTTATCCTCTGTGCTGTGCTCTCTGCCTTGAATCTAATGATACACTGGCTTTGGACAGTTAAGTGGGAAATACTAGCAAGACATGCAAGTGGACCACAGTGGTGGCATCCAAACAAAGGTGAAAGGCCAGGAATTTGCATAAAATCAGAAGAGATGAAGAAAGGATCAAAGAAGACAGCTCTGGAGAGCATCCTGCGATCCAGAAGTAGGCAGGAGCGCTCAGAGAGAATCTAATTAACGTTGCATCTTCCAAACCAAGCAACCAGTGGAAGAACAGCATGCCCCCTAGAGAATGAGTTAGCATCTGACAATAACCTTCACCTTCTTGCCTACCAGACTCAGTATATTGATTTAACCCCAGGATTGGCACACCTTCCACTACAATGATTTAACAGGTATTTACAGGTAAGTCTCCTGAAGAAATCATCCTCATTTCAGAGGACGTACCAGGCACTGACCTCCTAATTTGATTCAGGAAACATTTAGCCCATCTGCAACAGGTGAGGTGCCGTGCAAGACACTAGAGGTAGAGAGAAGAGTACGGTAGGGCCCACGGTTAGCAGAGCCAAGGTGATCGACGCAGATCAGTGACAGCATAGTAAGGTCAGTCACCCCACCACTGAGCCAGGAGAGGCTTTCTGAAGGAGGTGATGACTGAGCTAGGTTTAAGAAAACAAATAAGATTCAAGTTTTAATGGTGTTTGTTCCCGGACCGATGTCAAAAGTGAATCATTAAGCAGAACTTAAAGCAGAACTTAAACAGTTCTCTTAAACGGCCTGTGTTATATGGGTCACTTTCTGATGACAAAGGGTGCGGGTGTAGAGGAAGGGCAGGAGCGTGGATCCAGATCCTGACACGGTGAAAGGCGTTCCTTCGTATCCTCCTAACTAGCTTGTAGCCGCAAAGATACAGAGAGCAGCCTGTTTTGAATGCTAAAATACCAAAGGAGATATAAAAAATAGAGGTTTATTTTATTTATTTTGAAGATTTTATTTATTTATTTATCAGAGAGAGAGAGAGAGCACAAGCAGGGGGAGCGGCAGGCAGAGGAGAAACAGGCTCCCCGCTGAGCAAAGAGCCCGACGCGGGACTCGATCCCAGGACCCCAGGATCACGACCCGAGCTGAAGGCAGATGCTTACCGACTGAGCCACCCAGGTGTCCCTAAATGGAGGTTTTAATGAAGGAGAAGAAAAAGGTCAGCTTTGCTGGTTTGATTCACAGCTACTGCAGACAGCAGCCATGCCACCTTGCTTAGACTATGAAGGTGTACGTTTCACTTGATTTTTATAAGGTGGAAGTAAGCAGAGGGGGAGCTGATACTGGAGAATGAAGAAAAGCTTCCAGAGTATATTATTTTCAATATAAATTTAACAATCGCTCACATTCGCACATATGCGATAGTAAAAATACCCTTCTCTTGAAAGAGTGAATTTTATGGAAATGATTCTGTTTACTGGAGATCAGAAAAGAAGCATCTCAAAATTTAAATTTTATTTTGTTTTACTTCCTTGGCAATGTCAAGGAAGTGTGTTACTCTGGAAAGAGCCCTGAAATGGGAACCACCAGACCTGGATGAAAATCTGGCTCTGACTTGGAGCAAGTCCTTAAGCCCCCTCAGCCTGAGTTTCCTGCACACTTCGTTAGGAATCTCAGCGCCTGCCCCAGCTCTCTTCCTAGGATGTCATCGAAACCAAAGGCCAATTTATTTTGGAATCCTGTGTATTAAGCGTATTTAGTGTCCCAAGCAATATGTTAAAAACTTCATATGCGTCCTGTCATTTTGTCCTCACGGTAACACTATATATGTGGGAGTTTCTATAATCGCTTCATTATATAGATGGGGAAGCTATGGTTTAGGGAGCTTAAGTCACTTGTCCAAGGTCACACAGCAATGAGAGTGGCAGGGCCAGTACTTGAACCCTATAATAGGGTTCTTACCCCCCTACATAATGCTGCCATTCCTCTATCATCTTAAAGCCAGAAAATGTATGTGAAAGCACATCACAGATGGAGAAATACTGTCCAGGATTATTTTTCTTTTTCAGCAATGATTCTAGTGTGGACAGGGATGAAGAAAGTGACATTCCCTACCCACACCCCCTCCCCCAGAGCCTCCATTCCTTTTACTCCTCCATTATAACCAACTCCTCATCTTCATTTGCCACTCACATCAGTGCAGATGCTTTTGGATGCAAATACAGGTTTCCCCCACTATCCAAGAGTAGAGCGGTCCTATGAAACCTTTCCTAAGCCAAAACGGTGTAAAGTGAAGAAGCAGTTACCATTAATTTATATGGAAAAAATTTTTGAGCATTCTTAGACCCAAGAAATAATCTTTCTTAGACGTTTCTGATACCTTAGGACACATCTTGCTAATGGTGCACAAAATAAATTGAGACAAAGCACAGTTGTTCCCAGACACAAAAGTTTGACACGCTGATGCTGAGATGCTGAATGTAGTTTCAGAGAAAGGAGCTTGGCAGTGACACTCTCGCTGCCCAGGGGGCGCATTGCATCTATAATGGCTTTCTTTCAGTCACCAAAAACAGGTACTAATGCTGGTCTTTCGTGAAAGCAAAGTGGCTGTAACATGAACTTTCAAAAAGCAGGGGATATTTCTAACAAAAGGCTGACACCATTGGGACATTTGTTGTTTGTTTAAAAAGAAGTATGGACTCAGACAATCCCAGTTTCACAATATTAAGGCTCTGGCCTGTCATCTTGATAATTCCTTTGGTCTCATCCTCATGCTCACAAAATGGCTGCTGCAGTTCCAAACACCACAGTCTAATGAGTCATTTTTTCAAAAACCAAGAAGCAGATAGCTAGCCTGGGTAATAAATGAGTACTCCTATATGCCTATCCCCTTTTTCCAATAAAAGGAGGTGTATTAGAAAGGAAAATATTCATCCAGAAACTGCACAGGACACTTTCCTACCTCCCATTAACTAGCACGGGATTACGTAGTGTATTAGAATGGGTTGGGCTAAGCTTTGGTATTTGTTAAATAGACCCTGAAGAAATCTCAGTGGCTTAACACAATACAGGTTTATTTCTTGTTCTCCTCACAACCTTTGTGAGCTGGTGGCCCTCCTTTATCTTGTAGCTATACCCCTGGGGCCATGAGACCACTAAGGTCACCGTAGCAGGGAAAGAGGGAGAAAGGTGAGGGCACTGGCTCTTGATTGCATAAAACTGTGACAGACTCTGTTCACATCCCTGTTGGTTGCACTCAGTCTGGTGGCCCACCTCCTGCAAGGTGGCTGGGAAGGACAATCAGCCCCACAGAGGAAACCATGTGAAGAACACACAGCACTGCGTTCCACTGAAGGCCACCCCAGATGTCAGAGAAGGAGGGGCTTGGGAACAGCTGCTGGGTGGGAATCTGCCACCAGGTTTCATGTCCATCTGTTCCCTCCCCAGGCCGGGAGGTCTGGTTAAAGACACAACAGGGAATGTTCTTTGGGCTTCCATGATTCTTATGACCTCTCTCTTTCATTGCTTTTTCTCTCGGTATTATGATAATCTTTTACTTGGCCTGTTACTCTCCCTCCATCCACTCCACCGCCAACCAACTGTAAGCTTCTTAAGGTCATAGGTTGGGTTGTCTTCCCTTCCCATCGCTCATGCCCAGACTAGGGTCTGACACATAGTAGGTGCTGAATAGATGTTTTTAGAACAAGTGCATCAGGGTCTTTAGAAACAATGATATAAACCATTTGACTGTCTTTAAGAAATACCCGGCTTATACCTAAATACCTAAGCTTTAGAATTTCCAGGAGAATCACTGAGGAACGAGAAGTATGATTCAGCCCTTAAACAAACATGGGTGTGAAAGAGATTGCACAGCAGACTTCAAGAATGTAGCCATAAATCAAGTAAATATTTGATCAATGACTTCAACAAATGTAAAACATTTCTTTAAGGAAACTGACTTTTGGAAACCCACTTAGAATACCTTCAGTCTAGCCTTGGCACTTTAACCCTAACTACAACTCCAAGGTGGGAAGTGTTGAAAATCCCTTGAATGCCCAGAGAAGATGTCACAGGGATGGTGGTCGAGGTGGGGGCTAAAAATATAAGGTAGTTTGATATAAACAATTTAAGAAACTTAATTAAGGAAGCCAGATAAGTGAGGCACTTCATCAGCAGGGATTATCACCACCATTATGGTTGAAATATATGAGGACTATGTGCCAGATATTGGGCTAAGGACTTTATGTGCATTATCTGATCTGATCATCTCAACAGTGCCATGAAGCAGGTACTGTAATCATGCCCATTTTACTGACTGGTAGAGTAAGGCTGAGAGAGTTTAATAATTTGCCTGAGCTGATATAGCTGCAGAGAGACTGGTGGCAAAAACTGAGAACCAGGCTGTCTGGTTCCAAAGACAACACCTTTTAAACGTTAAGCTTTAGACTTGCTCCAGATTCAAGGTACTGGAAGAAAATTTGGCAGATGTTTTGCTCATCCATTATTGTGTGACAACACAGCCCCAAACCTAGTGGCTTAAAACAAAAATGTATTACTACCTCTTCTGGTTTTGTGGATTGACAGGGCCGACTGGGTTGTTCTCTCTTGGAGTCTCTTTTATACTTTCAGGTAATCCTGTGGCCAGCTTCAGAAATCACACCGTATCACTTCTAGTGCATCAGTGACTTAGAAATGGGACATAGGACCAGCCTAGACTCAAGGGGAAAGGCCTACCCACCAGGGAATGAGGGCCAAGAAGCATCCTTAACTGGGGCCATCTGGTAGACCGATTGCCATGGTGGACAAATGCGCAAATGTGAAGCATCCTGGGTAGCTGTGCGGGAGCTGAATTCTCAGAAAGGACTTTTACATCTACTTTTTGTATGATGATCTTTCACAGCCTGAGGCAAGCAGGCCAGGGGCAGGACTAGATCTCTATCTCATAGACATGGACACTGTCGCTTAGTGAAATTAAGTAACTTACCAGAAGTCACACAGCTTCTTAATGTGGATGTGAACTTTGGTCTTCTGAGGCGCCACCAGCAGAAAGTAATCAAGGTGAAGTAATCATGGATCTAAATTCAAATCAAAAAAGGTTTATCAAAGTTGTAAGATTTTTAAAAAATATTTTATTTATTTATTTGAAAGAGAGAGAGAGAGCACAAGCAGGGGGAGGGGCAGAGGGAGAAGCAGACTCCCTGCTGAGCAGGGAACCCCAACTCAGGGCTGGATCCCAGGACCCTGTGATCATGACCTGAGCCGAAGGCGGATGCTTAACAGACTGAGCCACCCCGGTGCCCCTCAAAGTTCTAAGAGCTTTAAAACATGACAACACCTACTATAGTAGCTGATGCAGGAATGGACGCATATTTCCTATTCATGGGAGTATAATTTGGTGCAATGTTCTGGATATGCAATAGATACTGAAAGCCTTAGAATGTTGCAAAATCTTTGACTGAGAAATTCCCCATCTAGAAAATTTTCTTAGGAAATAGTCATGAATATGGACAAGTAATTATTAGGATGTGTCCTATAGTATTTTTGTTAATAGGGAACAATTAGAAATAATCCAAATGTCTAATAAGAGGGGTTTTGTTAAACAGTGGAAGACCTTCTGCCATTAAACTGATGTTGTAGGAAAATATCTAATGCCACATAAAATGTGTGCAACATTATTTATGCGAAAAAGCAGATTTTGAAAGAGTATTATGCCACTTTTATTTTAATAAAACATACATGTGTCCATACACACAGAAAAAAAAGATATAATACCAAAATATTCATAGTAGTTATTTAACAACAGTAGGATTATAAATCATTTTTCCTCTATTTTATTTTTTTCTTCTCTGTATTTTAAAACAGCTTTGGTATATGTTATTTTTGTAATGAGTTTTAAAAAAGGAAAATAAAAAAGGGAGTTAGGAAAATATAGAGGATTTTAAGCTCATTTTCAACAAACCAATTGGAATATATACACAGGAATAATATGATCCCTCCTACTTAGCTCTTCAAAGTGCTTTTCAATTCAAGGTCTAACTTGATATCTACACTAACTCAGGGAGGGAGATTGGAGATGTATTATTACTTTTATTTGCAAATGGGAAAAGTGAGGCTCTAAATGGCGAAGTCTTAAGGTAACCCAGCTAGTTAGTGATAAAAGCACAAGTAGAGTCCAGCTCTCCCAGGCCCTTCCATGAACTTCATGATGTCATAGCAGATGCCTGCTCACACTGTCCCCTGCTGAGGACCCCTGTTTTTCACCTGTCCAGCATCCTTTCCCCCATCTTTGGTCTCAGCTCTCTGACTCTTTGTGGAGCCTGCCCTCCCTCAGTCTCAGTCCAGATCCCAGGGATGGGCATGCGACCCCAAGCCAGCCCATGACAGCCGTCCTTGGGGATTCCACCAAAAGTTCTAGAAAAGAATTTGCTGAGTCAGTAGGAAGTAGGAAGGGCTGCTGGGGCCTCTGTGCTCCTGCTTGGGGACTGACTGGCTGCCAGAAACAAAACCAATTAAAAAAACAGTCAGGAGGCACAGATGCCCAAACACGTCTATTGGGTCCCTGGATCCTGGTGTGCCTAAGGCTAGATATATCTACTGGACTTTTGCTTACCTGAGCCAGGACATTTCTTTTTTTTTTAGGATGCAAAAGATCTTTCTTTTCTTTTTTTTATTGTGTTATGTTAATCACCATACATTACATCATTAGTTTTTGATGTGGTGTTCCATGATTCATTGTTTGAGAATAACACCCAGTGCTCCATGCAGAACGTGCCCTCTTTAATACCCATCACCAGGCTAACCCATCCCCCTACCACCGTCCCCTCTAGAACCCTCAGTTTATTTCTCAGAGTCCATATTCTCTCATGTTTCATTTCCCCATCTGACTTCCAGCCCCTTCATTCTTCCCTTCCTGCTATCTTCTTCTTCTTCTACTTTTTTTTTTTTTTAACATATACTGTATTATTTGTTTCAGAGGTACAGGTCTGTGATTCAACAGTCTTACAATTCACATCACTCACCATAGCATGTACCCTCCCCAATGTCTATCACCCAGCCACCCCATCCCTCCCACTCCCCACCACTCCAGCAACCCTCAGTTTCCTGAGATTAAGAATTCCTCATATCAGTGAGGTCATATGATACATGTCTTTCTCTGATTGATTTATTTCGCTCAGCATAACACCCTCCAGTTCCATCCACGTCATTGCAAATGGCAAGATTTCATTCCTTTTGATGGCTGCATAATATTCCATGGTGTGTGTGTGTGTGTGTGTGTGTGTGTGTGTATCACATCTTCTTTATCCATTCATCTGTCGATGGACATCTTGGCTCTTTCCATAGTTTGGCTATTGTGGACATTGCTGCTATAAACACTGGGGTGCACGTACCCCTTCGGATCCCTACATTTGTATTTTTGGGGTAAATACTCAGTAGTGCAATTGCTGGGTCACATGGTAGCTCTATTTTCAACTTTTTGAGGAACCTCCATGCTGTTTTCCAGAGTGGCTACACCAGCTTGCATTCCCACCAACAGTATAGGAGGGTTCCCCTTTCTCCACATCCCCACCAACATCTGTCGTTTCCTGACTTGTTAATTTTAGCCATTCTGACTGGTGTGAGGTGGTATCTCATTGAGGTTTTGATTTGGATTTCCCTGATGCTGAGCGATGTTGAGCACTTTTTCATGTGTCTGTTGGCCATTTGGATGTCTTCTTTGGAAAAATGTCTGTTCATGTCTTCTGCCCATTTCTTGATTGGATCATTTGTTCTTTGGGTGTTGAGTTTAAGAAGTTCTTTATAGATTTTGGATACTAGCCCTTTATCTGATATGTCATTTGCAAATATCTTCTCCCATTCTTTCGGTTGTCTTTTGGTTTTGTGGACTGTTTCTTTTGCTATGCAGAAGCTTTTTATCTTGATGAGGTCCCAGTAGTTCATTTTTGCCCTTGCTTCCCTTGCCTTTGGTGATGTTTCTAGGAAGAAGTTGCTGCAGCTGAGGTCAAAGAGGTTGCTGCCTGTGTTCTCCTTTAGGATTTTGATGGACTCCTGTCTCACATTGAGGTCTTTCAACCATTTTGAGTCTATTTTTTGTGTGGTGTAAGGAAATGGTCCAGTTTCATTCTTCTGCATGTGGCTGTCCAATTTTCCCAACACCATTTGTTGAAGAGACTGTCTTTTTGCCATTGGATATTCTTTCCTGCTTTGTCGAAGATTAGTTGACCATAGAGTTGAGGGTCCATTTCTGGGCTCTCTATTCTGTTCCATTGACCTATGTGTCTGTTTTTGTGCCACTACCATACTGTCTTGATGATGACAGCTTTGTAATAGAGCTTGGTGTCCGGAATTGTGATGCCGCCAGCTTTGCTTTTCTTTTTCAACATTCCTCTGGCTATTCGAGGTCTTTTCTGGTTCCATACAAATTTTAGGATTATTTGTTCCATTTCTTTGAAAAAAGTTGATGATATTTTGATAGGGATTGCACTGAATGTGTAGATTGCTCTAAGTAGCGTCGACATCTTCACAATATTTGTTCTCCCAATCCATGAGCATGGAACGTTTTTCCATTTCTTTATGTCTTCCTCAATTTCTTTCATGAGTATTTTATAGTTTTCTGAGTACAGATCCTTTGCCTCTTTGGTTAGATTTATTCCTAGGTATCTTAATGGTTTGGGGTGCAATTGTAAATGGGATCGACTCCCTAATTTCTCTTTCTTCTGTCTTGGCGGTAGTGTATTGGAATGCTACTGATTTCTGTGCATTGATTTTATATCCTGCCACTTTACTGAATTCCTGTATGAGTTGTAGCAGTTTTGGGGTGGAGTCTTTTGGGTTTTCCACATAAAGTATCATATCATCTGCAAAGAGTGAGAGTTTGACTTCTTCTTTGCCAATTTGGATGCCTTTTATTTCTTTTTGTTTGATTGCTGTGGTTAGGACTTCTAATACTATGTTGAATAGCAGTGGTGTTAGTGGACATCCCTGCCGTGTTCCTGACCTTAGGGGGAAGCTCTCAGTTTTTCCCCATTGAGAATGATATTCACTGTGGGTTTTTCATAGATGGCTTTTATGATATTGAGGTATATACCC
This sequence comes from Neomonachus schauinslandi, assembly GCF_002201575.2. Lineage (NCBI taxonomy): Eukaryota > Metazoa > Chordata > Mammalia > Carnivora > Phocidae > Neomonachus > Neomonachus schauinslandi. Next base: position 121,151,820 of record NC_058408.1, read on the forward strand.
TCTATCCCTATACTCTGAAGAGTTTTGATCAAGAAAGGATGCTGTACTTTGTCAAATGCCTTTTCTGCATCTATTGAGAGGATCATATGGTTCTTGTTCTTTCTTTTATTGTATTGCATTGATTGATTTGCGGATGTTGAACCAACCTTGCAGCCCAGGGATAAATCCCACTTGGTTGTGGTGAAAAATCCTTTTAATGTACTGTTGGATTCTATTGGCTAGTATTTTGGTGAGAATTTTTGCATCCATGTTCATCAAGGATATTGGCCTGTAATTCTCCTTTTTGATGGGGTCTTTGTCTGGTTTGGGGATCAAGATAATGGTGGCCTCATAAAACGAGTTTGGAAGTTCTCCTTCCATTTCTATTTTTTGGAACAGTTTCAGAGGAATAGGTATTAATTCTTCTTTAAATGTTTGGTAGAATTCCCCTGGGAAGCCATCTGGCCCTGGGCTTTTGTTTGTTGGGAGATTTTTGATTACTGCTTCAATTTCCTTAGTGGTTATAGGTCTGTTCAGGTTTTCTATTTCTTCCTGGTTCAGTTTTGATAGTCGATACATCTCTAGGAATGCCTCCATTTCTTCCAGATTATCTAATTTGCTAGCATATAGTTGCTCATAATATGTTCTTAAAATTGTTTGTATTTCTTTGGTGTTGGTTGTGATCTCTCCTCTTTCATTCATGATTTTGTTGATTTGGGTCATTTTTCTTTTTGATAAGTCTGGCCAGGGGTTTATCAATCTTGTTAATTCTTTCAAAGAACCAGCTCCTAGTTTCGTTGATCTGTTCTACTGTTCTTTTGGTTTCTATTTCATTGATTTCTGCTCTGATCTTGATTATTTCTCTTCTCCTGCTGGGTTTAGGCTTTATTTGCTGTTCTTCCTCCAGCTCCTTTAGGTGTAGGGTTAGGTTGTGTATTTGAGACCTTTCTTGTTTCTTGAGAAAGGCTTGTATTGCTATATACTTCCCTCTTAGGACTGCCTTTGCTGCATATCAAAGATTTTGAACAGTTGTGTTTTCATTTTCATTGGTTTCCATGAATTTTTTTAATTCTTCTTTAATTTCCTGGTTGACCCATTCATTCTTTAGTAGGACGTTCTTTAGCCTCCATGTATTTGAGTTCTTTCTTACTTTCCTCTTGTGACTGAGTTCTAGTTTCAAAACATTGTGGTCTGAAAATATGCAGGGAATGATCCCAATCTTTTGGTACCGGTTGAGACCTGATTTTTGACCTAGGATATGATCTATTCTGGAGAATGTTCCATGGGCACTAGAGAAGAATGTGTATTCTGTTGCTTTGGGATGGAATGTTCTGAATATATCTGTGAAGTCCATTTGGTCCAGTGTGTCATTTAAAGTCTTTATTTCCTTGTTGATCTTTTGCTTAGATGATCTGTCCATTTCAGTGAGGGGGGTGTTAAAGTCCCCCACTATTATTGTACTGTTGTCAATGTGTTTCTTTGCTTTTGTTATTAATTGCCTTATATAATTGGCTGCTCCCATGTTAGGGGCATAGATATTTACAATTGTTAGATCTTCTTGTTGGATAGACTTTAAGTAGGATATAGTGTCCTTCCTCATCTCTTATTACAGTCTTTGGTTTAAAATCTAATTTGTCTGATATAAGGATTGTCATCCCAGCTTTCTTTTGGTGTCCACTAGCATGGTAAGTGGTTTTCCACCCCCTCACTTTCAATCTGGGGGTGTCTTTGGGTCTAAAATGAGTCTCTTGCAGACAGCATATTGATGGGTCTTGTCTTTTTATCCAATCTGATACCCTGTATCTTTTGATTGGGGCATTTAGCCCATTTACATTCAGAGTAACTATTGAAAGATATGAATTTAGTGCCATTGTATTGCCTGTAAGGTGACTGTTACTGTATATTGTCTGTGTTCCTTTCTGGTCTCTGGTTTTAGGCTCTTTCTTTGCTTAGAGGACCCCTTTCAATATTTCTTGTAGGGCTGGTTTTGTGTTTGCAAATTCCTTTAGTTTTTGTTTGTCCTGGAAGCTTTTTATCTCTCCTTCTATTTTCTTTTTTTTTTTTTTAAGAATTTATTTATTTGAGAGAGAGAGAGAGTGAGAGAGAGCGCCCAAGAGTGGGTAGGGTTAGAGGGAGAAGCAGACTCCCTGCTGAGCAGGGAGCCCAATGTGGGACTCGATCCCGGGACTCCAGGATCATGACCTGAGCCGAAGGCAGTCGCTTAACCAACTGAGCCACCCAGGCGCCCTCTCCTTCTATTTTCAATGACAGCCTAGCTGGATATAGTATTCTTGGCTGCATATTTTTCTCATTTAGTGCTCTGAATATATCATGCCAGTCCTTTCTGGCCTGCCAGGTCTCTGTGGATAGGTCTGTTGCCAATCTAATGTTTCTACCATTGTAGGTTACAGATCTCTTGTCCCGAGCTGCTTTCAGGATTTTCTCTTTGTCTGTGAGACTGGTAAATTTTACTATTAGATGTCGGGGTGTTGACCTATTTTTATTGATTTTGAGGGGGGGTTCTCTGGGCCTCCTGGGTTTTGATGCCTGTTTCCTTCCCCAAATTAGGGAAGTTCTCTGCTATAATTTGCTCCAATATACCTTCTGCCCTTCTCACTCTTTCTTCTTCTGGGATCCCAATTATTCTAATATTGTTTCGTCTTATGGTATCGCTTATCTCTCGAATTCTGCCCTCATGATCCAGTACTTGTTTGTCTCTCTTTTTCTCAGCTTCTTTATTTTCCATCATTTGGTCTTCTATATCACTAATTCTCTCTTCTGCCTCATTTATCCTAGCAGTTAGAGCCTCCATTTTTTATTGCACCTCATTAATAGCTTTTTTTATTTCAACTTGGTTAGATTTTATTTCTTTTATTTCTCCAGAAAGGGTTTCTCTAATATCTTCCATGCTTTTTTCAAGGACAGCTAGTATCTTTAAAATCATCATTCTGAACTCTAGTTCCAACATCTGACTAATGTCCATATTGATTAGGTCCCTGGCAGTCGGTACTGCCTCTTGTTCTTTTTTTTGAGGTGATTTTTTCTGTCTTGTCATTTTGTCCAGAGGAGAATAGATGAATTAGAGAACAAAATGCTAACAGGATAACAACGTCCCCAGAAAATATACACTAAACAAATCAGAAGAGACCTGAAACTGGGGAAAAGAAAGGGAAAGAAAGAAAAAAAGAAAAAAAAAAGAAAAAAAAAGAAAAAGAAAAAGATAAAAACAAACAAGCAAAAACAAAAACAAGGGGCGCCTGGGTGGCTCAGTCATTAAGCATCTGCCTTCGGCTCAGGTCATGATCCCAGGGTCCTGGGATCAAGCCCCACATCGGGCTCCCTGCTCAGCAGGAAGCCTGCTTCTGCTTCTCCCTCTCCCACTCCCCCTGCTTGTGATCCCTCTCTCGTTGTCTCTCTCTCTGTCAAATAAATAAATAAAATCTTAAAACAAAAACAAAAGCAGAATATGATCAAATATGATCAAGCTGGTGCATAGATCAGTGCCACACACTAGATTTTGGGTGTATTTTGGTCTGTTAGAAGAAAGTGCCTCCCAAAATTTTAAGGAAAGAAAAACTTATATATGTACAAAAATAAGGGTTAATACGATGAAGGGATGGAATATGACTGTAAAGATGAAAGTTATAAAAGATTTTATAAAAGGAATTGATAAGATGTTGGTTGAAAAAAGAAAGAAGAGGATTTAAAAAAAAAAGGGAGAGAATGTGTTCAGTCAGGAGACTAGAACAAAGCCATACACTAGAGCTTTAGGGTATATTTTGGTCTGTTAGAAAAAACTGTATCCTAAAATTTTAAAGAGAGAGCAACATATATATATATATATATCAAAAATAAGGTTAACTACTATGAAGGGATAGAATATGACTCTAAAAATGAAAAATAAAAAAGATTTTTTAAAAAAGTGATTGATGTTGGTTGAAAAAGGGAAAAAGAAAAATTAAAAAAAAAAGTTAAAAAAATTAACTTTGAAAGACTAAAGAATCATGGTAAAAAAGCCATGGATTCTATGTGCAGTATTCTCCTAGCGCTGGAGTTCTGCCGTTCTCATTGATCGGTAAACTTGGTCTTGGCTGGTGGTTCTCGCTGATCTTCTGGGGGAGGGGCCTGTTGCCGTGGTTCCCAAATGTCTTTGCCGGAGGCGGAAGTGCCCCGCCCTTGCCCCCTCCCGGCTAAGTAATCTGCTTGGGTTTGCTCTCCGGGGCTTTTGTTCCCTGCTAGCTTTCCCTACAGCTTTGGAGGAGGAGAGTGAAAATGGCGGCCTCCCAATCTCCGCCCCGGCGGAGCCGAGAACTCGGGGCCCCACTCCTCAGTGCACCCCCAGGGAAAAGCAGTCAGTCACTCCCGTCTCCCCGGTCTCCGGCCGCACTCCGTGCTCACCCGGCTTGTGACCGCGCGTTTCTATCTCTGGCACCCGACCCCGGGTGGAGTCTCCAAACCCAGCAGATCCCTGTGGTGCGCTTCCGCGCGGCTCCTCCCGGGGGAGGAAGGGGAGTCTCCCCGGATCTGCCGCTTGTTGGGTCCCTGCTGGAGGAGCAGTGGCCCGACTGTGCCACGGATCACGGTTTCTGGCAACCCCGAGCTGAGAGCCCGCGCCTGGGCTCCGCCTCTGCAGCCGGCTTCCCTGCTCCGTTACCTGGGAGCTCTGCCACACTCAGGCACCCCCGGTCTTTCTGTGACCCCGAGGGTCCTGAGACCACACTGTCCCGGAGGGTTCCACCCCCCGCTTAGCCACCAGAGTGACGTCCCTCAGCAGAGCAGACTTTTAAAAGTTCCGATTTTGTGCTCCGTGGTTCTATCACTTGCCAGAAGCGGCCGACGGAGACCCCTTCCCCGCCGCCTATCCTCCCGAATATCGCCTTGGATTCACTTCTCCGCACGTCCTACCTTCCAGAAAGTGGTTGCTTTTCTGTTCAGAGAGTTGTTGCTATTCTTTTCTTTGATCTCCTGTTGAGTTTGTAGGTGTTCAGAATGGTTTGATCCCCATCCAGCTGAATTCCTGGGACCAGACGAAATCCAGGTCTCCTACTCCTCCGCCATCTTGCTCCTCTCAATCCAGGACATTTCTTTTTCCTCTCTTTCTTTCCTCCTCCTCTTCCCTCTTCTCCCCTCCCCCCACCTCCTCCTTACCCATCTTCTTTTTGAAGAACTCAACTTCAAGTTGAGTTGAATTCCTCAATTCAAGTTTTAGTTGTAACCAGAAGACTCCTGACAAGTATGCTCTCCCATCTCCGTTTCCTCACCTGTAAAATGAAGACACGAATGGTACCAATCACCTGCTACACAGGATTGTTGTGAGATTTACATCAGTGGGTGCCCATAAGCTCTCACGTTCACATAGTGAGCGTCAGTAAATGTTACCTATTGTCTTTAAGGAGTTAGAAAAAAACTGAATCCAGAAAAACCTCATCCCCCATCCCAAAAAGAAAGAGAACAAGACTGCCCCATGCATAAATCTATAGAGAAAACAAGTTGAGAAAAGAGAAAGCGCCACGTCAGCAACTTCCTCCAGGGAGATGCTCTTTCCTCACTTCTGGTGAGGCGGAGGCTGGGCCAGCAGCAGGGCCTGTCCCAATCTCCTTGGGTGGGAACCAGCGACCCCACCTTCCTCACACACTCCCTCCCACACTCCCTCCTTCCCACAGTTCCCCTCGTCAATGCCAGGTGATGCTGGGCCCCATTCTGTTGGCAACTGCTAGAAATAGCAAGGTTGCCAGGGAGGAGGAGAAAGGGGAGGTGAAGTGGTTGGCAAGACAGAAGTGGCTGATTTTGCAATGCGGTTTGGAGAGAGAGAAAGTAAACTGGGAGAAAGTTAGCCAGGCCTCCTAGCCTCATTCCTGCATTGGTTGTAGGAAGAAAGGGCACTGTGCCTGCACTCAGAAAATGCTCAGTTCAGGCTGCTTTTTCCCCCAGGCAGTTGGGAGTCTGATGAAGCCAAGCCAGAGGGCTCTGGGGCTGAGCAAAGTGTTAGCACGAGAGGAGCGACATTCCCACACGAACCCAGGTTGCTGGATTAATCAGCAAAGGTATTATGTAGCTCGCAGGATCTCTGAGGGGAGGACCAGAGAACAGGTCTCAGAGACTTCCAGTCCAGAACAACGCCCTCACGGTGGGGGCTACCCCAGGGCACAGGCACCATGCATGGCTCACACTGTTGGTAATGGCCACTGGATGCTAGGAACCCCACTACTGTGCCCTAAACCCTTATCCCAAAATGGAGTCCATGCAGCTCAAGTTGCTCGTGTCCTCTTCAGGAGGCCAAGTCTGTCATGGGTGTCCGAATGGCTAAGCCTCGGCTTTATGCCTTGTTGCAAGGGGGTTAGGAAAGCCAGCATTAGCCTTTGACCTTGGGGAGGTGGGACTCATAATGTGGGAAATTTCCCAATCACAGGATGGGGTTTGAAAGGACAACCGTTAGGGATGTGTACATGGTCCCGCAGCATTTCTACAGGTGTGTAGGTGTGCCTATGATGCATCTCCACCTCCCCTTTCCAGCGTGCTTTCATCCTTAAAAATGCATTCAAGCCCCCACCGGCAGCAGGGGCCCAGACTGCTCATTTGGGTTCACTCAGCACCTCCGAGTTCCAAATGCAGCTCCAAGTACCATCTGGTCACCCCTTATTCTTGTGGCTCTGCTCCTTCAAGTCATCGGACCCAGGCCTCTTTCTACCCCTACCCTCCGATATGGAGAGCTGAAACATTTCTCAGAGACATACCAGGCCCTTGGGGAAGACACTTCCCCTAATGCGACAAAGCAGTTGGCTCTGACTTCTCACATCCTCCCCCCTGAGGACTCACCTCTGGTTTTCCCTCTGCAGAAATAAAGGCCTTGGAAAGTGGCCTCAGAAATGAATTCAGCCACCAAAACTAAAATGCAAGGACAGAAGTAATGTTTTTTAAATCCTGGGTTTTGGTTTGTCCCAAATGAAACCCCATTTTGGGGGACAGAGTTGAAAAATTGCTTTAATAGATTTCTCCTTTAGAAAAGCCTAGAAAGCAGATTAAGGGTGATGCACCAGAGTGGTCCCCGCCTCCCACTTCCAGGTGCCCGTGTCTGTCAGGAGCCCCACAGGCCCGACAAGGGGAGGCAAAACTATGGGTGGAGAATGATTCCTGGGTCTGCTCTTGACCTTCTGGTGATGTTCCTGTGCTGCCTGTGTTTGCACTTGCCCTGCCCGACCCCCCCCCCCCCCCCCCGCCACCGCACTTCTGCCTGTCACTCCATGCTTCTGTATTGAATCAACCAGTAACCCTGTGAATTCTGCTTGAGCCCCCAGGAGGGGCAGCTACTAAACCCAGCTATCTCCCACAACATTCCGTCTAAGAATCCTGTGACTTACTCAGTGGTTTTATATTTATCCGTGTTTGTGAGTTTCCTTTTAGGACAAAGACAATATATCATTTGTTGTGGGGTCCCCAGAAACTGGTAGAGGTTTTTGAGTGGAAAGAAGGAAAAATGGATGGGTGGATGGATGGATGGATGGAATGATGGACGGATGGGCCGACAGACGGAGGGTCCGACCAACACCTGAGCTTTGAGAACAATGGTTGCTGGAGCCAAGCGCCACGAGGGGGCAGTGTGGAGCAGCTTTTCAAGTTCTCCCCGGACTTCCAAGAGACCCTGGCTGGCGAGGTTTCTAGAGCTTATTTGGTTCAACATTTTCATTTGCGAGAGAAGGAGTTGAGGCCTGAGAGGGTGAAGGCGGCGCCCAGGGACACACAGCTCCTGAGCTGGCCTCGTTAGTGGGTCCAGCATCTTTCCGTCCTGGGCTCAGACGGCCCCGATGTTGCCAGGCCTCCGGCAGGCAGCTCCACGGTCCCTGCAGCCCTTGCCCGAACTGCCCGTCGGCCGGCCGCTCGTGGGGACCCGGCGTCGCTCGGCGGACGCGGACCACTGAGTGCGCCATTCACGGAGGGCCTACCGTGTCCTCCGGCCCCTCAGCGCGGCCCCCACTAAACTCCCTCTTTCCTTGACGTGTCTCTTCCGTCCTTTTGGACCTACATCACCTGGGCTTGTATTTCCCAAGAAAGGAAGGCCCCGTGCTCAGAACATGTCCTACACCATGCTTCTCCCCAAGCGTACTTCTGTCTACCATGTCCTCTAGCCCTGCGGTTTAATTTCCTCTATCTCGGGGTGGGGGGGGCGTGGTGGGAGGAATGCTAGTATGGTGATAAAGCCCCCCCCCCGCCCCCCCCCGGCCCCCCACACATTGTCGCAGCAGGCTGTGAGGTCTGAGCCTCAGATGGCAGAGGGAGATCTCCAGAGCCCACAAAACCTCAGCATTTCCTTTCCATTCATTCGTTCATCCATCTATTTAATTATTCAATTATTAAAAATATTTTTAAGCATCCACTATGTGTCGGGTGCTGAAAAGAAATTCAACCTTACATTTATTACGCCCTTGGGCACTTATGTGCCAGGCACTGGGCTAAAGGCCTGACACTCACTATCTTTACACAAGCCTGTGAGGGAGATGATTATTATTCCCATTTGACAGATGAGGAAACAGAGCTCTAGAGAAATGATGTCACTTGCCCAAGTGAGTCAAGCCTTGGAGGCTGCCACCCAAAGGGTCAGGCATTTCCGTTGAAGTTCACTGTTGGGCTTGTGGTTGCTCACGCCCAGGACTCTCCCAGAGTCCGCCCCTCCACAGGCAGCTGTGGAGTGGTTAAGCACGTAGCCCCAAGGGATGAGCAAGAGCTGCAGAGACCCCACCCATCCCACCTGCCCCCAGGGCTGGGTCTCTGTTCACTTAAGTATATTGTAGCTTTCTGGCTCCTAGAGTGGAATTCCAGAATGTTCCAACAAGTTCAATTCTGCAACTGTATTAATACTCTGTGTGGGACCCAGGATCACCTCAGAGCTGTGGTTCAGAGAAAGGCCCCTCCAGGGTCACTGGTTGGGAGTCAGAAACCTGGGCCTGCTTGACCGGGGCCTCACAAGCCATGTGAGCTGGACCCTAGCTCCTGTTGCCACCCTGAGCCCTTCTCCTGCTTCCTCTGTAAACTGGGAGATGTACTACCCTATGCAAACTATACCATGTGCCCCAGAGAGCTGTCCTCAAGATGAGATAAGCGTATGTGTGTGAAAGGAGGTCTTTTCTTGTATAGTCCGCGTGTCCTCATGTCACCTTGAGCTGGACTGCGGCTCTTTGACTGGGTCCCCTGGAAGCCTAGAGCAGTCGTTCCTGGCCTTGGGGACTGCACAGGTCAGGATATTGTTTTGTTATAAATCTCCATGAGTTTCTTTTTAAAAATGACTGCCACAAACACTCTGTTCTAAAATAAAAAGAAGTTGAACAAAAAAGTAGGCAGGAAATAACCTCCAATAAAAAGTGGATATATTTAGCCTCGCAAAAGAAACTACATGGTCTCTACTTTTCTCATTTAGCTTTAGATCAGTGGAAACTGAAGCAAGGACTGGCCCCTGAGAGCCGTGGCCAGAGAGTGTGTGTGGTTTATAGGGGTGTCCTTCGGCCTCGCAGCTGAGCCTTCCCTGGGCAGCGAGAGGCGCACTAACGTCATGGGGCAGTCATGTGCGTTGGGGAACTGAAGGACAGAATAGAAAAATAATGTTCCAGGGAATGTCTTTAATGCATAGTACAAAATAGCATGTGCAGCAGGACCCCCAATCTGTAAAGTACCTGAATGCCTGCCCACAGCCTCAAATGCACAGGAAAAAAAAAAAAAAAAAAAAACCAGAAGGCTGTACAGCAAAATCCCATGGGGTTGTCTCTGCATGGAAGAATGATGGCTGGGTTTATTTTCTCTTGAGTGATTTCTTACATTTTCCAAATCTTACTGTTTTGTAATCAGAAACATAGAACGAATAAAGTAGCCAAAGGGGGAAAAGTGGTGCAAGACGAATTATGCCACATGCTGCGTGAGACGCTGGCGGCCTCCTCGGGACCTGGAGAGTTTCAGTGAAGCCACATCCCGGACTGTAGGAGGCTCTTCTGGGCTTGCCCTGGCACCACTCACCTCCTGTCTTTGCTTCTCTTGGGTTGGGCCTGGAGTCTGGCTTGTGGTAGGCGCCCCTTCTGTGTGAGCTGACCGCTTTCCTGACCTGGCTGGCCGGCGTGGCTCTTGGCCAAGGGGGCCACAGAGAAAAGCCACCACCTAAGTGGAGATGGGTCTTTCCTAAACTGCTTTCCTTTCTGAGTTCAAACATTGGTGTTTGAAGCCTTTGGTGGTATCTCTCCTCAGAAGGCTGGAGCAAGGTAACCACCAACATTCCTTTTAGGAGTGTAAGCTCCTGTCTTACAGGCAATCTGGCTGCCATTAAAATAAAGACAGGGTTTGGGGAGGATGGGTCTCTTCCCCTTGATTAGGCTTCTTGCTGACGAGTGACAGGAGTTACTTCTGGCTAATTTAAGCAAGCAAGAAATGCATTGGAAAGGCTTCTGGTAACTCCCAGTTTGGACAGGAAGATGAGAGCCCACTGATAAAATAGGCAGGACCCAGGCGCCTAGGTGGCTCAGTCGTTTAGCGTCTGCCTTCGGCTCAGGTTATGATCCCAGGGTCCTGGGATCGAGCCCCGCATCGGGCTCCCTGCTCCACGGGAAGCCTGCTTCTCCCTCTCCCACTCCCCCTGCTTGTGTTCCTGCTCTCACTATCCCTTTCTCTCTGCCAAATAAATAAATAAAATCTTAAAAAAAAACACACACACAAAAAAGGCAGGACCCAAGCCATCGGGACCACTGCTGAAGCCCCTGAGCCCTGTCTCTTAGACAGGCCTCAGTCTTCTTACGATTCTGAGTCCGGACATGTTCACTGAGGGGGCTCGGAGCATGGGCCCTGGAGCCAGACTGCCTGCTCTCAGGTCACATTTACCAGGACCTAAAGCAAATTCCGTGACTTTTCTATGCTTCTGTTTCCACATCTGTAAAATAGAGATAATAAAAGAACCACGTGGCATTCGTTATCTTTTGCTGTGAAACAAATTACCCCCAAACCTAGTGGCTTATAACAACAATAAACATTTATTGCCTCAGTTTCTGTGGGTCAGGTATTCAAGAGCGGCCTAGCTGGGTGACTCTGTCACGAACTCACATGAGGTTCAGTCGCATGTAGGTTGGGGCTATCGTATCCGAAGGCTCAGCTGGGGCCGGAAGATCTGTTTCCAAGGGGGCTCACCCATGCGGCTGGCAAGTTGGTGTTAGCTGTTGGCAGGAGGCTTTACTTTCTCCCGAACTGGACTGCTTGAGGATCCTCACAACATGGTGGGTGCCTCCCCCCAGAGCAAGGGATACTGGAGAGAGCCGGACGGAAGGTATGTCCTCTGTACAACCTCACCCGCGAAGTCACATCACATCACTTCTGCTCTAGTCACTCATTAGAAGACAGTAAGTCCAGCCAGTGTGTGAGGGGAAGAAAAGTAGGCCCCACCTTTTGAAGGGAAGTGTATGAAAAAATTTGTAGCCATATTTTATAACCACCACAGAACCCCATAGGATTGTCATAAAGATGAAATGAGTTAGTACTAGTAAGTGTTTAAAATAGTACCAGGAATATGGTAACTACCACATAGGTGTTTGATTGCTACGACTACTACGAGTAGTAGTAGTATTGTTAGTATTCTCCCCTACCCACCCTGCCAGTCTGCCTCTTCCTCATGGTCCTCCTTCAAAGTTACCTCAGAGGTGGAGGCAATCCTCCTTGCCTTATTGGCTCCCAAGTTCCCCTCAGGGAAGCAGGGTCTGCTTTAGGACTGGTCCTACCCTCTTCATCTGCCTCAGGAAGCAGTCACCCTGGGACTCCAACAACAGTGGTCCAGCCTAGCTGGTCAGCACAGCTGCTACAAGACCAATCCTCGCTTTCAGCTCTTCAGGTCCTCAGAGGAGACACCGCAGCAAGGGGCTTGAGGAAATTCCCCAGGCAAATGATCGGCTCGGTGAGACACACGCAGGGGGCCTTGTCCAGTTGGTGACAGGGAAGGGGGTGGCCTTCGAGGGCTTGGACAGAAACCATCAACAAGTGGGCAGGAAGGGCCAGCGAGAAGGATCCTTGCTGCCACAAAGCCCACAGACGATGAGGCAGAGCCGCAGGGAATTCACGTGCAGGTCGTTCCCTGCAAAGGATGCTCACTGGAGGGGCGCGTGCGAGGGCGCGGCTTGCCAAGCCCAGGCCCTGCCTGCCAGGCCCAGAGCTGCGGCTGCATCGACCCCGGGGAAGGGGTGCCTTTTCCTAACTGTATGCTCAGAGCAGGCACTTTGTCTACTTTACGTGAAGCACTGTGTGTGCTAGCTGTGGTCAGGCCCCCAGATCTTGTTGAAAGATCCCTGCCCTGGGCTCTAGTTCATGCAGACTCCACCACCTGGGGCCAAGGACTTGTCCTTCTTCGGTTCAGTGTTTTCACTTTCCAGTCTCTACTTGGACTTCCTTCTTTTGTCGATAGGTACAGTACGGACTGTGGAGAGGCGCACAAAAGCACGCTCCCTTTCCCAGATGTGGCCTGCTGTCGGCCGCCTCCCCCTGTGCGTAGTGCTTTGTCTCCCTGGGAACTCTTGGGCCTCCTGGACAAAGGAGCAGGAAGAGCCTTTCTCAGAGCATGAGGTGGCCTTCCCTCCTGCCCCCACCCCCACCCCGGCCCCCGCCGCAGCCTGGCTGAGGCTATTACTCAGCTGTGAATGTTCAGAGCAATTGGGTCTGGGGGGTGGTGGGGACCCTCTTTGGCAGGATGGGGACAACAGAGGCAGGAGGAAGACTTACAACCTTTACACAGGGACAAGTGCCCTTTGCATTCTGCTCCGGAGTAGATCCTAATTTTGCAGGAGATACCCTGAGCCCTACAAGGACTTACATCTCACACTGGATAGATATAGACAGGTAAACAGGCAGGTGACAGATGGTGGGTAGACTACTCACAGGGAGGTTTGCAGAGGAAGCCATGGGCCAGTAAGCATTTTTAGACAAACTTTATAAAATTTTTCCAAAGGAAAATTTAAAAAACCACATGCAGAAAAAGTCCTCTCCTCCTGTCTGGTTAAAAATATAAAATAAACAGGCACAGAAGTCATCCCTCAATGCGGTCTTCCCTTTAGCTCAAAAACTAGACTGTCCATATTTACACTTGGTGGACCCTTGTCTCCCTTTCTATCATTTTATCTAAAGTGGAAGAAGCAAAGGAGCATGATAATAATAGGGGTTTTTTTTAGCCTAATACTCATTTTATTTTTTTATTAAAATAACATTGACTTATAACATGATATTTGTTTCAGGTGTCCAACATAATGATTTGGTATTTGCATACTTGGCCAAATGATCACCACTGTAAGTCTAGTTAACATCCATCACCACACAGTTATAATCTTTTTCTTTTTTCTGGTGAGAACTTTCAAGCTCTGCTCTCTTAGCAACTTTCAAATATGCAATACAATATTGATGACTCTAGTCATCAATGTTGTACATGATATCCCTATGACTTACTTGTTTTATAACTGGAAGTTTGTACCTCTTGATTGCCTTCACTCATTTACCCACTCCCCAAACCCCCTCCCCTCTGGCAACCACCAATCTGTTCTCTGTGAGTTTTGTTTTGTTTTGCTCATTTGTTTTGTTTTTTAGCTTCCACATATAAGTGAACTTATATGGTATTTGTCTTTCTCTGTCTGACTAATTTCACTTAGCATAATACCCTCAAGGTCCATCCATGTTGTTGCAAATGGTAAGATTTCATTCTTTATGGTGGCGCCTGGGTGGCTCAGTCGTTAAGCGTCTGCCTTAGGCTCAGGTCATGATCCCAGAGTCCTGGGATCGAGCCCCGCATCGGGCTCCCTGGTCTGCGGGAAGCCTGCTTCTCCCCCTCCCACTCCCCCTGCTTGTGTTCTCTCTCTCGCTGTGTATCTCTCTCTGTCAAATAAATAAAATCTTAAAAAAAAAAAAAGATTTCATTCTTTATGGCTGAGAAGTACTCCACTGTGTGTGTGTGTGCATGTGTGTGGGTATGTGTGTGTGTGTATGTGTGTGTGTATGTCACATCTTCCTCATCAATTCATCCATTAATGGACACTTAGGTTGTTTTCATATCTTGGCTATTGTAAATGATGCTGCAATGAACATAAGCGTGCATATATCTTTTAAAATTAGCATTTTAATTTTCTTCAGATAAATACCCAGAAGTGGAATTGCCAGATTACATGGTAGCTAGACTCACTAAGAAAAAAAGAGAGAGGGCTCAAATAAATAAAACCAGAAATGAAAGAGAAGTTACAACTGATATCAAAAGGATCATGGGAGGGCGCCTGGGTGGCTCAGATGGTTAAGCGTCTGCCTTCGGCTCGGGTCATGATCCCAGGGTCCTGGGATCGAGCCCCGCATCGGGCTCCCTGCTCAGCGGGGAGCCTGCTTCTCCCTCTGACCCTCTCCCCTCTCATGCTGTTTCTCTCTCGCTCGCTCTCTAAAAAATAAATAAAATCTTTAAAAAAAAAAAAAAGGATCATAGGAGACTGCTATAAACAATTATATGTCAATGTATTGGACAACCTAGAAGAAATAGATACATTCCTAGAAATATACAATTGTCTAAGACTGAATCATGAAGGAGTAGAAAATCTGAATGGACCAATTATTAGTAAGGAGATTGAATCAGTAATGAAAAACCGCCTAACAAACAAAAGTCCAGTAGCAGAAAGCTTCACCAGTGAATTCTACCAAATATTCAAAGATTTAATACCCATCCTTCTCAAACTCTTCCAAAAAATTGAAGAGGGGGGAAAGCTTCCAAACTCATTTTACAAGGTCAGCATTATCCTGACACCAAAACCAAAGAAGGACACCACAAAAAAAGAAAATTGCAGGACATTATTCCTGATGAACATAGATGCAAAAATCCTCAATAAAATATTAGCAAACCAAACTCAACAATAAATTAAAAGGATCATTCACCATGATCAAGTGGGATTTATTCTAGGGATGCAAGGATGGGTCAACATCCATAAATCAATCAATATGATATACCACATTAACAAAGCAAAGTATAAAAATACATGATCATCTCAAAAGATGCAGAAAAAGCACTTGACAAAATTCAACATTCATTTATAACAAACTGTCAACAAAGCAGGTATAGAGGGAATGTACCTCAACATAATAAAGGTCATATATGCCAAGCCCACAGCTAACATCATCCTCAGTGATGAAGAGCTGAAAGCTTTTCCTGTAACATCAGGAACAAGACAAGGATGCTCTTTCTTGCCACTTTTATTCAACATAGTATTGGAAGCCCTAGCCAGAAAAAAAGAAATAAAAGGCATCCAAATTGAAAAGGAAGAAGTAAAACTGTCACTACTTGCAGATGATATTATTTTATACATAGAAAACCCTAAAGGCTTCACCAAAAATAACTGATAGAACTAATAAACAAATTCAATAAAGTTGCAGGATACAAAATCAATACAAAATAATCCCTTGTGTTTTTATGTACTAACAATGAACTATCAGAAAGAGAAATTAAGAAAACAATCCCATTAACAATTACATCAAAAAGAATAAAATATCTAGAAATAAACTTAACCAAGGAGGTGAAAAGCCTATATACACTGAAAAATATAAGACCTTCATGAAGTAAAATGAAGAAGACAGAAATAAATGGAAAGATACTCCATGCTCATGGATTGGAAGAATTAATATTGTTAAAATGCCCATATTACTCAAAGCAATCTACAGATTCAATATAATCTCTATCAAAATTCCCATGGCACATTTCAGAGAAATAGAACAAACAATCCTAAAATTTGTATGGAACCACAAAAGATCCAAATAGCTAAAGCAATCTTGAGAAAAAAGAACAAAACTGGAGTCATCACGATTTCAAACTATATTGCAAAGTTATAGTAATAATAGTAATTAACAACTCTGAGCAATAAATACCACTCTTGTAATGAGGGCTCAGCCTGCAGTTGCCAGCTGTCTTGATTCTGAGGAACTTGTGAGGTCAATCCACCCTGATGACTTCACATCCTGTCCCGTGGACCACGGACATTTTATAGCTGTGCCCACCTGGGGCCAGAGCAGCAAGCTGAGTCTCACCTGTGGTTTGGTTAAAGGGATTACAGAGTCTTCCGGGAAATGCCTACCGGGGACAATAATACCATTTCTGGCTTTTGCCACTAGGTGGGACTTTACAACAGATATCAACAGTAAGAGGTATAGCCTGGTGAGGCAACCACCTCTGCTACAGGGATCTTCAACCTCAACACTATTGGCATTTTGCGGCCGGACGATTCTTTGTCGTGGGGACTGTCCTGTGCATTGTACAGTGTCCAGCAGCAGTCCTGGCCTCTCCCCGACCCACTGAATGCCAGTGGCAACCCCCAAGTTGTGACGACCAAAAACGTCTCCCTATGTCTAGGCAGCTGCGGGGGTGGGGTGTGGGGTGGTGTGTGTGTGTGTGTGTGTGTGTGTGTGTGTGTTGGTGGTTAAGAGCAAGGGCCCTGGGGTCAGACCACTTAAATTTAACTCCCAGTGCCTGTGGCGACTTGATGAGCACCCCATGAATTTAATAATTCATGTGAGCACGCCACAGAATTTATCCTCCAAACCAGGGCAATTTGAGAGGGAAAGAGGGTTCTAATAATAATTTCATAGCTGGAGACTGTCTCAGCAAACAGGGATGTGTGGTCAGTCCTTTAGTCCATAAACAGTGTTGAGCGCTGGACGATTAGTGTGCTAAGTGTTTTACGTGTAGGAACTTCATTTAATCCCCTTAAGACCCTAAGAGATCAGTACTATGAGTATTCCCTTTTTATATATGGGAAGACTGAGACTCTAGTGAGTTATATAGTCAGTATTCTTTTTTTTTTTTAAAGATTTTATTTATTTATTTATTTGGGAGCAAGAGAACGAGCAGGGGGAGGGGGAAGGGCAGAGGGAGAGGGAGAAGCCAACACCCTGCTGAGCTGGGAGCCAGACCCCAGGACCCCTGGGATCAGGACTTGAGCCGAAGGCAAACACTAAACCGACTGAGTCACCCCAGTGCCTCAGGATTCTGATCTTGGCAGGCGAGTTTCCAAGCCTGTGTTCTTAGCCATGTGCCCACGTGTGCTTGGGTGCCCAGGGAAACACAGGACTCCTCAACATCCACTGGACTCCCCATGAACTACTAGCTCTAGGTCATTCACAGTTTCAACCTGAAGCCCACTTTAAAAATTCCGTTTTCAGGGGTTATTGTGATAAAAAGCAGACACACGAAAACCACTGTGGAGCAGGAAATGAGAGTAGCAGTGTCCAGTCTGATTCCCAGTTTTGCAGAGCTCAACAGGTGCACCCTCCCATGAGGAAGTCACTATGTCTAAGAATGAAACAAAACATTATTTTTTCATTCACCTTTATTGTTTTCCCAGATGGCTAGTAAGCTCTTAGGACATAAAGTCTTAGTAAGTCATTTGGACACAGCTGCTTAATAAATGAAACTGTCAGGTATTTCTTTTGGCCTGGGGGTGCCACGAAGGCAATGTAAAAGAAAATTCGGGAAACTTTGCACTCACTGTTTTGCCATTGGAAGAACCTGGAGGGTAATGATGGAGAAGACCTTCTCGTCCTGCCACCCCACGTTGGTTGCTCACTCTGGGGAAACCTATCCTGTCCCCATGGCACGCGAGTCTGTGCTAATGGAATCCCCCCCCCTACCTCCACCAACCCTGTCTCTCTCCCTCCCCCACACACAGCTCTCTTTACCCTCACGCAAAGAACGAATATACCCTGACCCCAGACAGTTGCCAAATCCCATATGAGTTCCCTTTCTTTCAACCTCTTGCCCCTTTTCAACAGTGTCAGGAAGCACTCTTGAAGCACCTACACCTTGGATTTCCTCAAGTTTCCAGTTGAACATCTTCCACGGACATGCAATCTGCTCCTCAGGTCAGAGGTCACGCTGTCAACACATGACACAGTGATAAGCAGACTGTATCCCTTCCACAGACAGCACCTCAAGCTGGTGTGCCAAATCCTGAATAAATACACAGACAGAATGCGGCCCTGGGAGAGGCCTGGGAGTATGGCAAAGGGGAGAGGGGCAGTGGGGGAGGGGCCGGCCAGGGAAGTAGTCACTGGGTCTAGGGTCACAAGCACATTTTTCATTCTCGAACTGCCTAATTGACTGTAACAGAAAACTAGACACTGTGGGGGTGGTGGAAAGACATGGGGCAGGGGACCCAGCTCTTATTACTAACCAGGGGCCAACTTGAACAAGTCACTTCTCACTATGCCTCAGTTTCCTTATATATAAAGGGGACTGGATTGCCCAGTGCTTCTCAAATTGGGATGTTTGAGACACATTCACAGCCTATGTGTCTGCCTGAAAATCGTGGAGTGTCTGTCTTTCTGGGGTGCCAAGCTTATTCAAGATCTTTGGGACCCCACTCTTTTTACATGAAAGCATTTTTGTATCCTTGCTTGTTGCTCAAAATGCAAAATGTACATACATTTTTATTATAGAAACTAATAACTGATGACATTTCAGGAGCAATTACTATGTGCCAAGTGTTCATCTCTTTATATGATCCTCACAATTACCCAATGAGATATTTTAGTCCCATTTTATAGACGAAAAAAACACTGGGGAACGGAGAAATAAAATAATCTAGCCAAGGTCACATGTTACTAAGCAATGATAAAACAAACGATTCCTTCTCCCCGCTCCCCCAAAAAGGTCTGGGCCCATTGCAGAGTGCTTTGGAATCTACCCCCAGACCCGCAGGGCTTCTCTGATAAGCCTGAACAACATAGATCTCCAAAATGATCTCCAAAGCCCAGCTCTGACACTCCTAAATCAATTTTACTTAAATCAATGGATTAGGGGTTTCACACACAGGATGCCCCTGGAGGATGACAGGAGCTGGGGAGGCCCTGCAGGGGTTCCAGGGGGTTCTCTAGGTGGGCTTTCCCGGCCTCTCAGGCGCTCCCCCAGAGTCCGAGGGCGTGAGGCCCGGGCACCGGCCGCCGCCTAGCCCGGGTGTCTGCAGCCGTGTCGCCTGGCACTTCCTCGTTCCCGCGCGCCCCAGGCTCAGCGCGCAACGCCCAGCGCCGGCGCTCCTGCGGCGGGAGGGGGCCAGAGGGGAGATGTCGCAACCGCCTCCCTCCCTCTTTCCCCGCCTTGGCGCTCGGTCGCCTCCCAGATGAGCGCGCTCGCAGACGGCTGCGGGCCGCCGGGCGCCCGGCATGTCCCCTGAGCGCGCGCAGGCGGCGGGCACAGGGTCCCCGCGCAGCCTGGAGCGGACCAACCGCACCCGCTTCCCATTCTTCTCCGACGTCAAGGGCGACCACCGGCTGGTGCTGACCGCTGTGGAGACGGTCGTGCTGGCGCTCATCTTTGCGGTGTCGCTGTTAGGCAACGTGTGCGCCTTGGTGCTGGTGGCGCGCCGTCGGCGCCGGGGCAACACCGCCTGCCTGGTGCTCAACCTGTTCTGCGCAGACCTGCTCTTCACCAGCGCCATCCCGCTCGTGCTGGCCGTGCGATGGACCGAGGCCTGGCTGCTGGGCCCGGTCGCCTGCCACCTGCTCTTCTACGTAATGAGCTTGAGCGGCAGCGTCACCATCCTCACCCTGGCGGCCGTCAGCCTGGAGCGCATGGTGTGCATCGTTCGCCTGCAGCGGGGCATGCGGGGCCTGGGGCGGCGGGCGAGGGCCGCGCTGCTGGCGCTCATCTGGGGCTACTCGGCGCTGGCCGCGCTACCCCTCTGCGTCTTCTTCCGCGTCGTCCCCCAGCGGCCCTCCAGCCGGGACCAGGTGAGCGCCGGGCTGTGCGCGCCAGGCAGGTGTCTGGGGCGGGCTGGCAGGCGGGGACCCCACGGAAACGATGACCTGGGATAATGAGTAACAAAAACAACAGAACAGGAATAGGCGATTTGTTGCGTTTAATCGTTGTGTCACTGTACCGGGTGCTCTGAAGTTTTAGCTCTAAAATTTCACTGCAGCGACGTAGGTCCCATAAACGCCCTCCAAAACCTTGTAAGTGGAGTCCCCCAAACGCTTGCAAAGTGCACTCTTTATATTGAGGTTAGTGAAATAGCGGGGAGTTTAGGAGCCAGCCAGATGGAACTTCGAGGATCCGGAATGGCTAATCGCATTCGTGTATACCGAAATCTGCTTTCTCGCAGGGTGCTACGGGACTCTTACTAGCACATCCACTTTACATATGAGGAAGCTGAGGCACACAGAGGAATGACTTGCTCAGGGCATCTCATCCTTAGCGCGAGGAGGAGCCGAGATCGTGCTCAGCAGATTCAGCGCGGGCTGGGTAAGGGTCCTGCTTTGAGAACCAGAGGGTAGAGTCAGGGAGAAAGGGCATCGGAGACCCAGGGACCCCAGACCCAATGCTGCCACTAGGGGTGTTGTGATCCTTTCCCGGGGCCTCAGTTTTTCCAAGTGCAAGACGGAAGGATTAGACTAGACCACAGGATCTCTCCCCGGGGAGCCTGGCATGATGGGTGGCTTCAGAGTATCCTGGGCGCCCGAATGTTCGGCAGATTCCGGACGCTGGCAGATGAGCTTTATTCTGAGCAGTATGCTCAGAGCTGTCATTAGGATCTTTGTGGAGGTCCATGACCTAAAAAAAAAAAGGTTCTGCGGACAGTTCATGACATTGGCTCGGGTCCACTCCAGTTCGGCAGTCCAGAATCACGGTCCAGAATCGCGGTCCACGTCTGTTCCTGTTGCTGCCCCGAAGCGCTGTTGCAGTTTGTGCGCCGAGATTCAGTCCGGGGCGCGGCACCTGCAGGCCGGCCGGGTGGAGGACAGTGGCCAGCGGTTCTGGTTGCCATCCGAGCGTACTAGGTTTTCTGCGCCTCATGGGGAGGGACAGAGAAAGGACATAAGTCTGTACGCCCCTTATAAAGGAAAGCAGGTGTCCTGCTCTGGGCTCAGCCTCTCCGAGGGTCTGCCCTAAGCTGGTTTTCCCCCGCCCCCTCCCTTTCTCTACAACTCACTGGTTTTCTGGCCTGAGCAAAACCATCACAAACCACAGTCCCAAAGAGAGGTCTACCCAGTGACCAGAAGGGAGTTAGAAGGTAGGAAGGCGTGGGATTGAGATGTGACCTGGGGGAAGGCTTCCTGCTACAGAGATGGACACAGTCTGAGCAGAGGATGCCCTCTTGGGTATGTGCTCTGGAGCCTGGACACAGATGTGGGTTTCTCTGGGGGTCTCCCCAGACCAGTCTCTCACACACGCCTTTTAATGGCTTGTGGGGAGAAGTCTGCATCCTGTGTAAGCAGTCTCTCTCTCTCTTTCTCTTTTTTTCTTTTTAACACAAATCAGACCTCCTAATAGTTTATTTTTTGCATGGAACATTGTGGGGTTTTTGTTTGATTGTTTTGTTTTGTTTTAAGGCCTTGAATGACTAATAGACAGGAACCATGTCAGGCCTGTGGCACTTGATCAAAGAGCATGGAAGCCTGTGGCCATGCCCCCTCAAGTGGGGGCCAGGATGGCTGGGCTCAGCTGAGCTAGTGGGGTGCCATCAGCATAACAGACCAAGGACCCTAACCTAGTGGGCAGGCCTGTCCTCCTCAGCCCAGATGTACTAGAGAATCAAAGTGGGTCACTTAGATGCTTCTAAAATAAGTGAAAGACCAGGCCTCACCCCAGACCGGTTGGATCAGCTGGAGGCTAGGTTTTGCCATTGGCCTTTTGATTTTTTTTAAGTTATTCTCTCACGGAATAACAGTGTTTCTGTATTTTTCACAGACCTTGAGGGACTTTTCCCTGTTTTTTTTTTCTTACAGAAAACAATGACAGTCAGGAAATTAAAGATCAAATAGACTATATCTTCAGGGTATCTTATGTTCCCAGACATGTACCTTGTGCCCTTCCCTTTTACAACTGTTTTAGGTACATTTAGACTTAACTGGCAAATAACGCTAAAAAAAAAGTGAGGCTCTTGTCTCTTCCCAGACTAAAACTGCTTGCTTACATGGACACAGGTGGTTGTTTGAGCAAGAAGGCCTTCTCTCAGATGGGGGAGCTTCCCTGTTTTGTCACTCTGTATTTTACCTCTGGTAGGGTGTCTGTGTGGTCGGAGCCTTCGAAAGCACTTCCGGGATGACCAGAGCTGAACTGTGAGGGGCTTCCATGGAGACTTGTGTTGTGGTGGCTTTCCCTCAGTTTCCCTTGGGGTGGGCATGCAGACCTCTCCTTTATAAACGCAGAAACACCTCCTTGGTCATAGAGCCTTTGGAGAGGGATTGGGCAAAGCCACTGGGAGAGCACCTCAGAAGCACCTCAGAAGGTTGAGGGCTAGGTGAGTTGGTCGCAGGAGCCCTCCTCCCTGAAATTAGGAGAGGGAGGGCAAGGGAGCTTGTAATAGAAAAAAAACAGATGGTCCTTTTGAACTCCCCATCCTCTTTTTCTTTTCCCCACCACGTGCACCTGCCAACAAGCCAAGGAACAGAAAAACTCCCCTGTTCCTCAAGGGCTGTGACCTGAGCATTTAGGAAACAACTCATTTTATAGGTGAGCAAACTGAGGCTCAGGGATGGAAGAAATAAGTTGCAAGAATGAGAAATGGGGGGAAAAAAAGAGTGTGGCCATTTAAAAAAAGAGACAGCAAAGGATCTAGGCTAGACGGAACGGAGTCTCACATTTAAAATTAGCAAAAGCTTATTTTCTTAATCCTCTGTTCCCAGCTTCCTGTCTGTAGATTCTGCCCGCCCCTTCCTACTTGGACACTAAATACGGAGGTTTTGGATGGGGGACACTTTCCTACCCAAACCACCGGCTGAGGGAACTCACTAACCCCAAGCACACACTGGCCACCTCCTCTTGAGGAGGGCTAGCCAGGGCGACAGCGCCTCTCAGAGCTTTCTGCCAATCCGAGTGCCCCCCAGTTCCCCAGAACAGCAACATGAGTACCTTTGTCCATTTGGGCAGTGGGTGCCCCGCAGTCCAGGGTGACCAGCCTCCCTCAAACTTCTCTGAGGGGGGGATGAAATGATAGACACGCTAAGAATGATAGATAATTTGTTATTCGGAGTGTAGGCTCTGGAGCCCAGTGTTCCGAGTCTGAATCCCATCTCTGTCATTTAGGGGCTGTGTGACAGAGGCGAGGGGTCCCCACCTCTATACCTTCCTTTCCTCATTTGTAGAACTGGCATGATATGAGTAGAGCCTTATAGGATTGCCATGGGGACTAGTGTTCAGTGAGCGAGCCAACACCTGGTACATACACAGTTAAGCACTCAGGAATTGCCAGCTATTATTAGTTTCCTTATCTTTGGTTATAAATATTTCAAACATTCTTTAAATAGTGTAATTCTTCTGATTGCTGTAAAACAATAGACTGCCATATTTTTTTTTTAAGATTTTATTAATTTGACAGAGAGAGACACAGCGAGAGAGGGAACACAAGCAGGGGGAGTGGGAGAGGGAGAAGCAGGATTCCCGCGGAGCAGGGAGCCCCATGTGGGGCTCGATCCCAGGACCCTGAGATCGTGACCTGAGCCGAAGGCAGATGCTTAACAACTGAGCCACCCAGGCGCCCCAATAGACTGCCATTTTAAGAGGGTGGGCACATTCTAGCAACAGAGACATCTCAGCCAGGTCCACTCAGCCTGTTCCAACAGGATTCCTGCCTGTGTGTGCTGTGGCTCTGGCAGGCACTGACCCCCTTCGGCAGGTTGGGGGGACTGTCCACCCCGGCCAGAATGTGCTGCCTATTCATTGCACAAACATTTACCGAGCACCCGCCCCCCTCGCCCCACTGCCCTCACCACGAGTCACACGACCACGACGGCGTCCTGATCAAGGAGATGCACGTATTGACCATGCAGATGGTCTCAGACCCTGGCCCAGTTTGGTTCTCGCAGAAACCCTACAAATAGGTGTTCGTATGTTCATTTTCCAAAGGGGGAAATGCTAAAGTCACAGAGCAGACAAGGGATGGAACCAGAATTTAGCCCTGGTCTGTGCTTCTCCCCGCGCCTTCTCCCACGAGTTCACACTTCCTTAGGAGCCCTCTGTCTTACTGCTCTGCCTGCCCCAATCTCATAGCAGGCCAGAAGGCCGTCGTGTCTCTGCTGAGTGTGAATTGGCTGAGGCGATAAACACAGTTGGCCGGCCTCTGTTACTATTAGAGGATACCTTTAAGATATAAGTGCATCTCTTGCCTTGATATGTTCTCTCTCTTCTGTTGGGAAGCTGGTAGACAAGGGGATATCCACTAGAATTCGCACTTCCTTAAAGTGCTCTCGAAGTCTTCCATTTTGTTTGAAGAGGTGGAAGAGGGAGAATGGTTTACAAAGGGACCCTCAGGGCTACTCGGAGAAGCATCACTAGAGGAGTTGACAAGAAATAGCTGGAATCAGGTGGCATTTGCAAATAAGTCAGCCAGGGTGGAGAAGGGTCCGCATTGAGCAGTGCCTATAGATAGATGCCCCCATCCACAGGGGAGTCTTCTCAGAAGAGAATGAGTGGTATCTCAGCTGTGGGTGAAGATGAAAGGCAGTTAGCCAGACATGGATGTGGGGTACTGGAGGGACATTACAGGCAGAGGAAATAGCCCATGTGTTGGCAAGACATGGTGCTGGAAGGAGTGGCAGGGGCCAGCTGGAGAAGGGCCAGCTGTGCCCATGGAGGGAGTTTGGACTTACGAGGTGAGAGATGGCGTGGCCTGGGATGGGTGAGCCAGCGAGACTGAGATACGGGGATGGGGGGGGGGGGGGTTGGATAGCTATTAAGGCAGAGCTTAATGTTTCCCTCTGAGTGGGGAGGGAGGAGGGAGACGGCAGAAAGCCCATACTCTGGTTGCTGGCAGCGTAGGGAACGGCGACTCCATGCCCTGAGTCAGGGATGGCAGGAGGTGCAGCCTTCTGGGGTGGGACATCGGAGCCTGACATGCCTGTGAGGCAGCCTTCAGAGATGTCCTCAGGGCACAGGGGCCAGTCTGGGGTTCAGGAGAAGACAGGGCTGGAAAAAGCATCGGCGTCTTGGAAAAGAAACCATGGAAATGGATGAGATTGCCCAGGAGAGGTAGAGGTTGGGATGGGGATACAAGTCACACTTAACCACACTTAACACCCTTGTACGTGGCCTCCTGCCTTCATCCCTTCTGGTTCCGACACTGAGCTCCAGCCTCCCCATTCTCCTGACTGAAGCCCCATCCCTCCAGGCACAGTGGACTCAGCCCTCCCCCCCACCCCCAGGATGCCGCTCTCCTCTGGGACTGCGCTCGCCTGTCCCCAGTAGCTCTGGGCACTGCGGCTCGCTGCCCTGTATTGAAGCTTCTTAGCGCTTCTCTCTCTCCCTGAGCACATCAGAGCCCCCTTGAGGGCAGGGGCCTCGCCTTGCCCATCCTCACTGTGGCCTACAGTGATGCAGCCACCAGGGCTCGAGTCAGCAGGTGGCTGAACAAAGCAATTAAAGAACAGTCGCTGACTTGGCCAGCTCTGCTTCTGTAGCTCAGTAACAAAGCAAAGCTAGTCCTTTGGGTTTTCAAGTTTCCTTTTTAAAATCAGGAAACATTTCAAATGTGCAGAAAAAGTAGAGGGAATATTATAAGATTCACGTCTCCCACCATCCAGAGCCGACTTACTACCACGCTCCCTCCTAAGTCACAGCCCGGGAGAGAATACCTAGAATCAAAATAATATAAGTCAGACAGATTTTCCCACAAAAACACAACTGTAATACCAGGCCAGCTCTCTGACTGTGCGCCTGGTGCCTGTTGTTAGATTTTTAAATGAGAATAAACACTGCACTTCACCAAGGATACCATATAAAGCTTTCTAAAGAGCATATAAATCCGTCATTCGGTCCACACAGGCCAGTTGCACCGTCACTTCGGTCATGCCTGGGGGTGCTGTGCAAAGTTCTTATCTTACTTCCTTATCACACTCCGTGCTTAGAGCGAGCTCCAGAAATCAGAAGGTAAAGGAGCGTCTTCATCAGAGTCATGAAACTGGGGGAACTTCCTGGATGAGTTCCTTGTTTTTGTTGAAAAAAAAAATAGCTGGTTAGGTTTGCTAAACTAGCATGGTAATTTGTGTTTCATGTTTGATGCTCATTTCTTTTAAAAATGGACTTTTATCACCATTTTTTTGCTCTTATAAAATAATATAGGAATTCTAGAAAATTCAGATAAGCCAAAAGAACAAAAATAACTTGAGTCCCACCTAGAAACAGACACTTAATTTTCTGGAATGTACCCTGCAGCCTTTTGTCTACGCATATGTGTGTCAGGGTGGGTGGGCATGTGTACACAGGTGTATATCTGTTCGTTCACACCTACGCATTTTCTTCAGCATCACAGGACTAATGCAGGCAGAGTGTTTGGGGATCTACTTCTTTGTTCCTATCGAAGGGAGAACACCTGGCTCTATTGTTATACATTCTACAAAATCATGTTAAGCCTGGTGAGATTTTGGCAGACATTCTGGAGAAGCCTTTTAGAAAGAGGTGGGGGCCTTTGGGGGTTTTAAGAAACAGTTCTGGGGCCTGTTTTTCTGCCCTCCCGGTACCTTTTCCTATCTCAAGTATAGGAATCAGAGACCAAGGCACATTCAGGGCTGGAATCATCTTTTCTGATCGCTGCTCCATCATATTTGCTGGTCCGTGTTGCCCACCGGTGTAGTAGGCTGAGGGCATGGTGGGCAGAGATCATCTCAAAATAATCACCACACTGCCAATACTCAGAAGATCCTTGAAGGACACACATTTCTTTCCAGTCACCACAATGTAGAAAGATCGAATGCACTTTGTCCCCTTGGGTGTAGATGGTGGGGATGGGGATCGAGGGACAAGTTTTTGGAATGACTAGTACATTTGTGAGCCATCTAAATGAGACAGGAAAAGGAAGCAACATTCTCACCCCCCTTTCAAGGTATAAATACCATTAAAGCATTCTTCCCTGCTCGACTTGCCTTAAGAGTTTTCTTGGTAGGTCCCTGGATTTCTTTTATAACCACTTAGCTCTCCGGAGAAGATATTATATGATTAAAAAGAACTATACTTCTAGTGTCTTAGACTCTTGTTTTAAGAAGATGTTTCCAAGCCTTACTTTTCTCCTCTGTGTAATCGGAAAAATAATAATATGCATTTCAATATGGTTGTTGTGAACATTCAAGGAGATAATGTATGTAAAGTGCTTCCTGGCTTAGAATAAATGCTCAGTGAGTATTTTCTGTTAATACTGAATAGGAAAAGAAGTGCCTATTTGTTTGCATTTTGAGTTTGAGCACCCAATTATGACATATGTGATAAAAGTTCTTTGCCCTTGCTTAGTGTAGCATTCAACACATATTGGCCAAATGAATGAATGATGCTATAAATCCTACTACTACAATTCGTTAAGATGCCTTGTCCATCAAACGTCAACAATGTGCTCTTTTTACACGGAATGTGCTCTTGAAAGTCTGCTCTATGTGTTCAGAAGTGTTTAGGGCAACTTGATTTCCAAATAGTTTGCTCCTATAGTCAAGCAGGCACGGGAAATTTGTGTTTGGGAGGAGAGACAGACAGACAGACAGATCTCTTTTCATTGACCTATTTATTCTTTGGAGGAAATTGTTGCGGCAGCTCCTAGTAACTATGTAATAGTGTCCCCACACGCTTCGAGGTTGGTAATTAGCGTCAAATGCTCGAATTCAGCACAACATACTGACAACAGCAAGGTCACAAACCAGGCCTTTCTGCCCCATGCCAGTGGTTTTCCATCTTATGCGGGGCTGTCGTGTGACCCTCTGCAAGGAGAGTCACGTGAGGGGAGAGCTTCCAAGTCTGGGCCTCAGGATTGTCTTGGGGTAAGCTGCGGCTTTCTTTGACGCAGCTTGACGCATTTTAGACATTTGCACGTCCCCTAAATGAACCCTTAGTGCCTTAACATCGTTTCTGGTGTCTTCAGTGGTCCCAGGGTGACTGCATTGCAACCTCGCGCCTGTTTGTATATGCTTGTGTGCAGCATGTCACTTCCAATCTATGTAACCAATCTATGTGCAGCATGTCACTTCCAATCTAGGGTTGTCATCTGTAAAATGAGGGACTTGGCAGAGAAGGCTCCAGGGCTCTTGGCAGCTCAATTTAAGGAAGTGGGAAGAACGCTGAGCCTGAAGTCATGCCCGGGAACTAACTCGAGCTGTTACCAGCATGTGACCCTGAGACCCAGTTGCATCTCCTGGAGAATGGGCATAATAGTTGTGGTTATTCTGCGGGTCAGAGAGAAATGATTCGTAGGTGTGTTTGCCTGGGCAGGGGAAGAGATGCTGAGCTTCCTTGTCATCCTAGTTGTGTCGTGGCAACACCCCA
The DNA here is from genome assembly GCF_002201575.2 of Neomonachus schauinslandi. Classification (NCBI taxonomy): domain Eukaryota; kingdom Metazoa; phylum Chordata; class Mammalia; order Carnivora; family Phocidae; genus Neomonachus; species Neomonachus schauinslandi. Next base: position 121,180,048 of record NC_058408.1, read on the forward strand.
GTGTAACAGTTTGGGGCACCCTCCTACTGGGACTGAGCTAAAGTCAAATAAGAAGCCACCATGGAAATGACGTTCTCTTCCTTCTTGTAACTAGGAAATTCTGATTTGCACACTGGTTTGGCCCAGCATTACCGGAGAAATCTCCTGGGATGTGTCATTTGCTACTTTGAACTTCTTGGTGCCAGGATTGCTCATTGTGATCAGCTACTCCAAAATTTTACAGGTATGTGTGCTTCAAGTGCCACAGCTGAACTCCACTTGGGCTAGGGATGTTTCAGATGGAATCAGCCTCCAGGTTGGAAGTTACCTTAGGGTTCACGCCAGTCCGGTCCTGGCTCCCTGCCCAGGTCCACCCTTCTGCAACATTGAGGGGCAAGAGCTTGGTATTTAAAAAAAAAAAGTTATATCTTTATGACTGTTATCATTATTTTTATTATTTTGCTGATCACTAAAGCAATGCAAAGCTCATTATAAAAAATTAAAGACATGTAGAAATGTATAACACAGAAATCAAACATCTACTCCCACTGTTAACAGTTCAAAGTACATTTTTGAGGTTAATTTTCTTACAAATTTACCTATATACATACTTTTATGCCATATGTGTGTATATATACATATATACATATATATATGATAAACCATATAAAATGGTCAAATATCAACCGTATATCATGGTTCAACCCAATGTTGGTTTGTTTGTTTCAGATTTGATATAACACTATTTATAATTTCCTTTTTTGGCTTAACACTAGATTGCAGTATCTTTCCATATTTGTTTTTATATCTCTGCCTCATTTTTTTAATGGCTTCATGGTCTTCCATACTACGGATGTGACATAATTTATTTTATGGACTTTTGGGTTGAGTCCATTGTTACCCATTACAAACAGTGAGGGAGACTCTATACAGCACTATACAAATATAGTGAGGGAGAATGGACACGTCTAAAGACTTTTCACTGAAGTATAATATACATCCAGAAAAGCATACCCAGCTCACAAAGTGACCACACTCCTAGAAGCAGCTCCCAGAAACAAAACGAGAAACAGAACATTACCAGAGCCCCTTCCTGTGACTGTCCCACTGCTACCCCACACTCCCAGAGAAGGTGCTTTTCAAAAGTGCGCTGAACAAGGAAGTGATCGGTACCTTCGAAGTGAGTATGTACAGGGACAATGGGAAGGACCTTGCCAGCCTGGCTCCTGCCTCTTTTTTTTTTTTTAAAGATTTTATTTATTTATTTGACAGAGAGAGACACAGCGAGAGCAGGAACACAAGGTAGGGGAAGTGGGAGAGGGAGAAGCAGGCTCCCCGCCGAGCAGGGAGCCCGATGCGGGGCTCGATCCCAGGACCCCGGGATCATGACCTGAGCCGAAGGCAGACGCCCAGCCGACCGAGCCACCCAGGTGCCCCTGGCTCCTGCCTCTTGACGCAGCCCATTCACATGGGCACAGGCAGATGGCGTGTGTTCATGCTCATCTCAGAAGGTTTAATGCAAGAAGTCCTCTTGGAGGTTTATAGTTGTTGAATCTTGGTTTTTATTGCATATTACAGGTCATCTGGCAAACGAACTTATTGAAGTGGGGCTCTGTAGGTCCTGCTTGCTATCCAGCCACTTTTATGGCCCTTTCTTTGTAGCTGAGGATCTGTAAACTTCTTAGAGGCTCGGAACCCAAAACCAGGCCAACCTCCATCTGGTTCTGCTAATCCTGGGTCCTGTGGGAGATGGCCTGCCATGCTCTTCTCTAGACTCTTCCCCACCAGTTGACTTGTGACCCATAAGTGACACCCAGCCTGGGGCTTTTTCATGAGGCAGCATCAGGCCTGGAGTTAAGGTCTGTAACATGCTTGCAATGAGGGGCTGGCATGTGTAAATGCTATATCAGTATTAGCTGTTATTACCTTAAAAGAAAGGGAGTAAGGGAAAAAGGAAGATAAATTTAGAATGAATTCTTTAAAAATTATTTAACAAATATTTATGTAGTATTTACAATGTGTCAGGAACGAATTCATTTAATCCTATTAAGAATTACAGATGAGAAAACCAATGCACAGAGAGGCTAAGTAACTTGCCCAAGATCACAGAGCGCATAAGCAGCAGGATCAGGATTTACACTTGGGCAGTCTGGCCCCAGGGTCCCAACACCTTAATTCCTCAGACATTTGTTAAGAAGCTGCTCTATGCGATGTGTTGGCGGGGAGTGGAGATTGGTCAAGAGTGAGCAGGCCACGTTCTTGATCCAGAAGGAGCTTTAACCTGCCGCAGACTGATGAGTGTTGCGCAGATGTAGGAAGTGAATGAAGGGAAGGAGAGAGAAGAGCAAAGGGCCGTGAAAGGCAGACACGGAGACAAGAAAGGGCTCTTTTAATAACCCAGTTTTTGAGTCCTTGCTGTGTGGCCTTTGGCAAGATACTGACTTTCTCTGAACCTCAGCTCCCTCATCTGCGGAATGGCGATGCCTCGGATGGCGTACGATTGTTGGGAGACAGGTCAGAGATACTCCCTGCCCATAGCAGGGGATGAGTAAACCACTTCTGTTGTTACGTGTTAGGCAAGGTAGCCCCTCTGACCCTTCTCTCAGAGCATGCTGGGGAAAGCTACCGTTGAGATTTTGAGTAAACCACAGGGCGCAGATTTGGAGCATGGCAAGAATGAGGAACCAGGAACTGACGCTAGAGCAGGCCTCGCTGGCTGGAGCGGGGCTCCTCCAGGGGCAGTCGCACTCCCGAGTTCCCTAGAGGCCACCAGGGCTCGGGTCTGCCCCTATGTACTTCACCTCAGACTTCTCAGCCACCTTCTGAGGGAGGATTGACTTATCCCACCGTCTTCCATCTTTCTGTCAGGCCAGGGCCCACGCAGAAACATTCCAGGAGCCCCCAAGGGCCCTGATGATTTGGGGGAGGTGTCCTGGTATCCATCTGCCTCTAAACTGCAGGTCATCACTTTCCAGATCCATGGCCAGCCTTCAGTTCTTCCCATCACAGACCCCAGGACGGCTCCTGAATGAGACAGAATATGGATCATGACTCACAGTTATGAAACAGTGCTCTGAGTAGTGACTCAAAGATATCAGTTAGAACCCATCGATTCCCTCACACATTGAGCAAAACTCAAAGCCCTCACCTTAAAACCCCGTGTGATCTGGCTGCCCTCTAACCTCATTTTCTCACCTTCTCTTGTGGCCACATTGGCTGTGGGGCTGTTCCTCACACATGCCAACACACAGCTGCCTCAGGGCCTTTGCACCGGTGATTTCCTCTTGTGGATCTCTATTCCCCCAATTTCTGTGCAGGCCACTCCCCCATTCCATAAGGTCTCTGCTCAAAAGACTCTTCCCCGGAGACCCTCCTCATCATTCTCTAGTCCCTATTACCCTGATTTATTTCTCTTCAGTGCACTTACAACCCCTGTCATGTTCCATTTATGTGGATTTATTTGTAAAGCATCTGTTTGCTCACTAGAATGCAAGCTCCATGAGGGCCGAGACTTTGTTTTGTTTCCTGCTGTAGCTCCATGCCTAGCACAGAGCCTGGCTTATTCATTGCAGATACTCAATAAACCCTGAATGAGTAAGATGCAAACCTTGGCTCACATTGAAAGGGCCTACAGTACCTTCTCCTTTTGGGTGGGAAAATCACTGAACAAGATCACTGAACAGAAAGTCCTAAGACCCAGATTCTAGTCCAAGCTTTATTACTGTGTGACCTTAGGCAAGTCATTTAACTACTGTGGGCCTCAGTTTTGTCTGGAGCTAGATAGGCCTCAGTGGATTGCTTAACACAATAAAATGAGAATGCAGATATGATAAAATTTCGAACAGGCTGCTAGACTTCTTTTTTTTTTAAAGATTTTATTTATTTATTTGACAGAGAGAGACACAGTGAGAGAGGGAACACAAGCAGGGGGAAGGGGAGAGGGAGAAGCAGGCTCCCCGCAGAGCAGGGAGCCTGATGCGGGGCTCGATCCCAGGACCCTGGGATCATGACCTGAGCTGAAGGCAGACGCTCAATGACTGAGCCACCCAGGCGCCCTGTGGCTGCTAGACTTTAATTGGAAAGAGATCTAGCATTGTGATATTGAAAATCATGCTAATGTAAATATAAGACTTAAAAAAATTTACTTTCCACCCCACTAGCCAAACTTACTATTGCCCCTTTCCCCGGAGGACTGTGATGTTTGTCCTCACTTTGGACCTGTGGGTTTGCCCGGTGGGTAACTTGGAAGCAGGTAAGCTGCCAGGTGGATAGAGCGTCCGCACAGGCCTTCATAACTTGTGTCTCTCTCCCTCCAAAGATACTCATAACTCAGACACACTGGATCAGCTTTTCAGCTGAGATTCTTCTGTCAAGAGCGTAACTCTGAAAAATGAACATCAGTGTTATTCAGCTATTTTCATAGAGACACAACTAGCAAACCATCTGAAGCCTGAAGACACAAAACTCCACTTGCCACCCCTTTCCCTCTGACTCAATTTCCATGTATGGGCCTGAGAAGTGCCTTCTTAAAGTCACCCTGATCTTTGATTGCTCTAAAGCGGCATCTCCCCTAAAGCACTCTCTAGAACTCCATGGGCTGTTAGATGTTAGAAAAGGGGGTCCCTGATCCCATGAGTTCAGGAAATGCTGATGAATCAGTTCAGGTGGGGCTCTTACTGCAGGACTTCCCAGAGGCTTCATTACACGAATGTACTTTGCGAGTCTCCAGCACAGGAATAGAGGCAGCGTTGCTAAATCTGACCTCAGACCCCCCTTTTCTCCCCACAGAGCATCTCTCCGCACTGGTGCTCCGTGGGTCTCCTTTGGGGAACGCTGCTCTAACGTCCCTGGCCCGGGCACTGCTTCTGCCCTATGTACTCAAGGACCGAGAGCAGGCCTCAGCTGGGCTCTTTGCTTCCAGAGCTGCTCCGCGAGCTCAGGCCGGTGGCCTTACCCACCGTTCTGCCTTCCCTCCTTCCCCTTCCCTCCTGACTCAAGCATGCTATACATCTTCAGTGGCTTTTTCCAGTCAGTACCTTCCCAGGTTAATAGTCTCCCAGTCATTCCCAAGTGCCTTCAGTGTGGCTGTCCCTGCTGGCTGTTGGGGCTTGGTTTACATTTCTCGTTCCCCATCCTCGGTCTCCATGAAAAGCAGGGTGGGCAGGGCTCCCTTCTTTCTTGCTGACTAGCCAGCACTTGTAAGAGTACGTGGCACCTGGTAGGGGCTCAGTAAATGTTTACCGAATGAGAGAGTGAGTGTCTAGCTTCAGGTTGGAAAACCCTCCCCTATCTCAGCGCTCACCTGAGAAATGAGCTCCGTTTTAGCTGACCATGAAGGTGTTAGGTAGTGAACATGCAACCCCTTCTCCGCGTCTGGCCCTTCCCCAGCTTTGGGGCCTGCTTGCTGGTGATGGAGAGGGAGGTGGGCCCTCTGGAAAGATGGAGTCTATTGTCTGAAGATTCTAATCTGGAGGTTGCTGATTGACCAAGCAGCCCCCAGAGGAGAGCCAACCCCTAGGGCACGAGCTATGTCAGTGGGGACCCGCCTCTCCCTGCACCCACCCTTGGCAACCATGGTGTGGAGGCACAGAGCCGCAGAGGGATGAGGTGGAGAGAGGTTTCTCTCAGGGCCTTCGGGCACTCACCTGGGTGTGAAGGCAGTGCATCTCAAAAGGACATTTTACAAAGTGACTCTTTTCAAAGAACTGGGAGAAAATCCCAGATCCGTTGGCCTAAATTAGTAGTCCCCATATTTTAGTCAGCAAGGCTCACCGGGGAGTTTGTGAGAAGTTCAGTTTTCTGGGCCTGCTCAGACCCACAAAAGTGAGTATCTGAGAGTGGGCCCAGGCACTTGCCTGGTCATTCTGACAGGGTGGCCACGGACCACAAGCCTGCGTGCATCGTCCTCTCTCCTCGTAGCCCCACAGTGAAGAGCTCAGACGCCTCCCCCTGAGGTGTGCTTCCCCCCCACCCTTGACCATGAGCCCTGAGCAAGTTACCTCACCTCTCAGAGCCTCCATCTCTTGTCCCCAAAATGGGGCAATGACAGAACCTACCCCATAGGCCTGTTTTAAGGATTAAGGTTAACCCTCAAGTTGGTCGAGCATTGAATTTCTCCTAAAACACACGAAGCATTCTGTGCAATGACAGAGACATTTTGAAGCCCGGGTAGAAGTTAACTCGTCTCGTCATCTAACATGGAGAGGGGAGCAACAAGGAGCCACACTGGATTATAAGGAGCCCATTTCTTCGCACTCCCTGAAAGTAGTGGGAATCATGAGCAGAGGAAATCGTAGCATCAGTCAGTGCTAAAAACAGACCCAACCACTTACCCACTCGGACCGTGAGTCAGCCCGTTTCTCTGTCTGCTCCCAGTCACCGTCAGGCACTTGCTAGAGCCCCAGGCCACAGAAGCCACAAGGCTGCCCAGCCCCCAGGGAGCCTGCAGTCTGCGGGTGGTCAGAGGTAGCCACGACGCACCAGCAGCAACCACATGGCACAGCGCACGTGGCAAGGGCCACGTGAGTGCCGGAAACAAAGCACAGCGGGATGCCACTTGGGAGAGGAACCAGAAAGCCTTCTTGGTGTGGCTGGCACTAGAGCTTGGGGTCATAGGTCAGGCAGAAGGATTTCCATTGGCGGAAATTGTAGAGGGTAGGAAGGAACTAGTTTAAGATTAAGAGCATGGGCTGGAGTCAGACTGCCCAGGTTTGAAACCCAGTTTTGCGACTGCTTCGCTGGGCACTGGTGGGCAAGTTCTTCAACCTCTTTGAGCCTCAGTTTTCTCATCTGTAAAATGGGGATCATCAAAGTACATCTGTCACAGAACTGTTGGGAGAATGTAAAGAGATAAGCAGGTGAAATGTACAGGGCCTGGCACGTAGTAAGTGCTCAATGAATAGGAATGTACATCCACATCACTCAAAAAATATGTCTAAGACACTGTATGAGGGACTCTAGGCTTCTTGGCAGGGCAACGTGGACAGCATAAATGATGAGGCTGCTGTTGAAATCTCCCTATGTGCCCACCCTTGTGAGGGGACTGTCCCCCTCTGTATGAATGGTGTCTGATCTCCATGTAGCCGGTGGTGGGGCCAACAGAGCCCACTGATCAGGGGATCATTCCCAAATGGCCCACACTCCAGGCATCGTGGGCCCTTCCCAGACCAGCTTCGTTTTCAGGCTGACTCCTGGCTACAGCTGTCCTAGCAAATGAGCAGCTTCCAGTCTCCGCCACCTTCCACTGACCTCACCTCAGGGGCCTTTGGCAAGACTAGGATCCAGGTCAGTTGCTCCTATGAAGGAAAGGAACCAAATGTGGGAGTTCAGGGCTCCCTTTCCGCCCGGACTGGCCACACCCTCATGCCATCTCCCACTGCCCCCCTCTGCCACCCAACAACCTGGAGGGGAGGGGAAACAGACTAGCGTGTGTGCTGCCACTTCAACCAGTACCCCTCCCCTTTAAAAAAGGTGAAATAAATAAAATACCCATCAATAGGGGCCCAGATAAATTCTGGAACAGCCACACTCTAGAACCTCTGCAACCACTGACACAGTAACAAGAATGAGGTGCCTTCTCTTTGGGCTGATATGCAATGAGCACCAATATAAACTGCTAAGCGAAAGAGAAGGAGGGTTAAGAATGAGGTGTGTGGCATGGTCCCAAGTGTGTGCAAAGCAGAGTGCAGACATCTGTGTTCCCATGGCCGGGCCTGTGTGTGATAGCAGAGCATTCCCAGAAAGACCTACAGGACCCTGGTCACCGGTCTCTTCCAGGGAGTGGAAATGGAGGGTACAGGAGGCCACAGGCCTTATATTTTTAATTTGATCTGCTTCGGTATCATATTGTTTGAGTTTGTACCTTGAACACATACTGCTTTTATACAATTAGTTACTTACCTCTTTCAAAAAAAAAAAAAAGAAAGAAAGAAATACTAAGGAAGATGTGTGTCTTAGTCTGTTTGGGCTGCCATCACAAAATACCACAGACTGGGGGCGCCTGGGTGGCCCAGTTGGTTAAGCGGCTGCCTTCGGCTCAGATCATGATCCCAGGGTCCTGGGATCGAGCCCCATGTCCGGCTCCCTGCTCAGTGAGGAGTCTGCTTCTCCCTCTGCTTGTGTGCACTCTCTCTCTGACAAACAAATAAATAAAATCTTTAAAAAATAAATAAAAGGCTGAATTAAAAAAAAAACCCCACACAGATTGGGTGGCTTGTAAACAACAGAAATATATCTGCCATAGTTCTGGAGGCTGGAAGTTGAAGACGAGGGAGCCCCCCTCCAGGCTGCACACTGCCCACTCCTCACTGCCTTCACACGATGCAAGGGCTGAGGGAGCTGTCCCGGGACTCTCGCCTAATGGCACTGATCATGAGGGCTTGGTGCCCAGAACCTGAGCACGTTCTGAGGGCCCCGCCTCCCAGTGTCACAGCCCTGGGAAGGCCATAACGTTCCACCATATGAATGTGGGGGGATGCCTTCAGACTGTAGCAGCGCACTTCTGTTCACGTATTTCTCTTCTAGACCATCCAATTCAGCCTTTTCACTTCTCTGCATCAACTCTATTTACAATATGGATGATTTTCTGCCTTCTTTCTGGGGGTGGGGGTCAGCCAGGTGCCCCATTTCCCCAGAGCGTCCTGAGTGCAGGCCACTGAGACAGGTGCTCTCCACACAAAGTTCCAAAGCCAAATTGTCCCAGGGCAGCAGGGATGGCAGATTCCAACGCTGGATGCTTTGCTCCTCCTAAGTCAAAAATCCCCCAACATCCTGCAGTAAATCATGGTCTGGCTCTGTTTGGTGTTCCTGCAGATCACGAAGGCGTCAAGGAAAAGGCTCACGGTGAACCTGGCTTACTCAGAGAACCACCATATCCGCGTGTCCCAGCAGGACTTCCGGCTCTTCCGGACCCTCTTCCTGCTCATGATCTCCTTCTTCATTATGTGGAGCCCCATCATCATCACCATCCTCCTCATCTTGATCCAGAACTTCAAGCAAGATCTGGTCATCTGGCCATCCCTCTTCTTCTGGGTGGTGGCCTTCACGTTTGCCAACTCAGCCCTGAACCCCATTCTCTATAATATGTCACTGTTTAGGAATGAATGGAGGAGAATTTTTCGCTGCTTCTTCTACCCAGAAAAGGGAGCCATGTTTACAGATACGTCTGTCAGAAGAAATGATCTGTCTATTATTTCCAACTAATTAAATTTTCTCTATAGGCAGAGTTTATCACCCTCTGGAAGGCCATGATATGTTTTCAAAGGTAGTGAATTTCCAGGACCATCACATCAGTGTAGCCTGCTTTAACAAAATATAACCTATGCAAATATACATTTATAGCACCAGTCAATTAAGGGGTGATCATTCAGTATAACAATTTTACCCTTTATAAAATGTTTTGCTATGGGCTCCTTTTAAATATGAACTTTTTTTCAGTTTGTAATATGATTGAGTTGAATAAATTTTTATTTATAACTGTTCAGCAATCACATTTCTTATATGTAAAGCACACCGTGCTGGCTTCTGGAATGATTCTTGGAAATGATCCAGGACCCAGATTTCTCCTTGAAGGGTCACAGCCGCTCTAGGTATCCCTCCCCTCCTCCCACCAGACTTGCAAGGCCTTAAGACCGTTCACCAATGTCAAGAGCACTTGAGGAACTTCCAAGGAATAATTAAAGCCGACTTTAGTTTTTCACTTGTAAGAAATGCCATGGACCCCTTTAGGAGAAGCCATGTCATGCAATCAGAGAGGAGATAGGATGATTCAAAACATCGAAAATGAGAGCACAAGAGATTCCCTCCACAAATCCACCTGTCAGGTCTTTCTTAAGGGAGGGACCTATCCTTATGGAGCTTACTTACCTTCTATTCAGGGGAGAGAAGCACTAAACAGAAGTCGGTAGATAATATAAATAGAAGTCAGTAGAGAGTGGAGTAACATCATGAAGAAAATAGGACAGTGATGGCAATTTGGATGGGGTAGGGAGGGGTCTAGGAAGACCTTTCTGGGGGGTGATATTTGGGCCAAAAGGTAAACCACAAGAAAGAGCCAACCATCTGAATCCAGGGGAGCAGGGCTTTGCAGACCTTACAGACACTGGTCCTGGTGCAAAGGGGTTGGTATACTTGTGGGACAGAAAAAAATTTGGTGTAGGTGAGGCAAACTATTGACTGAGCTTCCTCTATGCTACAAACTGTCCCTGATGCCAGGACAGATGGGTGACCTGCTGGAGCCCATTGATTAAAACCAGAGAAGGTAGAAGGCTGGACTGTGTAGGGTCTGGGAGGCCACATAAGGAGTTTATTCTGTTCAGTGGGCAACCATTGGAGGTTTGCAGTTAGAGACTGATATGACCTAATATCTATCTTTAAATATGATCCTGGCTGATGTGCAGGGAATGGACTTTGAGGAGCAGGAATAAAAACAAGACTAGTTAGGCGGCTGCTGAAGTAGAACAAGAGGGAAGTCAGAGCTGGGTGGCCTCAGTGGGGGTGTTGTGAGAAAGGATCTCAGAATCACTCTGAGAAGGCAGAGTAAGCACGATTTACTGATGGACAGGATGTAGAACATGGGGGAAAGAGAAGATTCGAGGGTGACTCCTGACAGTGGTTAGATGGCTGGGCAGGCCACAAAAATGGGAACGACTAGAAGAATGGCAGGTAGGAGAACCAAGAGTTTTGTTTGGGGCATACAAATTTGAGATCCTAATGGAAAGTAGGCAGTTGCATGCAGGGATGTGGGACTTGGGCCCAAACATACAATGCTAGGAGTCATCAGGTAGTGTTTACAGGTCTATGGTTTTATGAAATATCCCTGGGACAAAGGGACGGGGAGAAGAAACCAGAGCCAAAGAGAACCTGTCACTTGGAGGCTGGGCAGTGACTGCAACTCACAGCAGCTTGGGGCCTAGCACGTAGTAGGTGCTCAACGAATCTTTGTTGCAAAGTAAATCAGCACCACTGGTTGTCATTGTTCACGAGGTTTCTTGAATAGCTTGCTTCTGAAGTAAGATTTATGGGGATCACAAGCTTGAGAACAAGAGGACAGCAGGGATCTTTGGTTCATCTTTAGTTACTAGATTTGTTCATTAAAGCTGTTTTGTGAAGTAATGTGTGGCTATGTTATGGGCGTCTGGCATCATCAAACTGAGGCTGAAGCGCCTGGCTCTGACATGAGCGACAGGCAGAGTTTTCCCATATCCAGCTGCCTGTCTCCTCCCTTGCTGTCTCCTCTCTTGCTGCTGGGAAAACACAGCACATCGAAGGGGGGACGCAGGGCACCCATGGCTCCCTGCTATGCCAGCTCACAGGCAGCGATCTCTCCACGCATGAGCCCTTCCCCACTTCCCGACCCACATCACAGATGTCAGCCTGGCACTGTCCCCAGGATTGCACAGCTCCTAAGGGCTCTCACCGAATCCTCACCGCACCCCATCAGGCAGGTACTGTTTCCCCATATCTCACACGAGTGAGGCTCAGAGAAGACAGATAAGCAGCTCCAAATCACACAGCTAATATGTATCTGACCCGGATTTTGACTTAAAACCAAGACTCTGGTACCAAAGTCTTGATGCCTTTTCCAGATAAAAATGTGATGCTCCTGGGAGCTCCTGGGGAACGAAGGCAAATGACTCTGCATGCGGTGACATACTGAGTTCGCGGGGGCCACTGATGGTGTGGACACTGGTGATCCTCCCCAGCCCTGCTACTTCTAATCCCAGCTAGCCCATTCCCACACTCCAGTGGGGGGTGCCATGATCTCCCCACGGATCTGGTTTCCAGGGGCCCATCTCCTAACTCCCCCAGGGAAGCCCCCAGCCACCTCTCCCTCAACATTTTGGCCATACCTGAACTAAGAAGTGAATTAAGTGCTAGAGACCCTGAAGGGCTGGGGGTGAGCCCACCATCCCACCTTCCTCATGGACCTTGGGTCAACTGAGGCCTTGAGCTTGCTGGCCTGGCCTAGCCAACACTCACCTCCTCTTTTGGTCTCCAGTGACTTGCCCAGGCTTGTAGTTAAGGCCCTTTCTCGGTTAATGGGGAAGCCCCCTTTCCGGGAAGTCAGGAGAAGCCACAGTCATTAATAATGGAGATTAGGCACCAGAAAAGACCAGAAGTCACGAAGAGCAGGGAGAGAGGAGCCCCTCCTGGTATATAAGAGCGCACCCTACCCCGCCATCTACAGGATTTGTCACGTTGACATAGATGCAGCACAAAGAAAAACCCAGATCATAGGAAACGGGTGACTACATTTTAATAAATCAAAGTCTGGAATCCTAAGCCTTAAACAATTGCTTAGAAAATTCCAGAAAAGACAGTCATTTGGGTGCAGATTCACTTATCCCCACATATATTTTTATGTGTACTGAGGTTCCGTGTTTGCGGAGGGGAGGGGAGCAGAGCAGGGCAAACTAAACTCCTAAGATCAGATCGAGTTGAAGGCTGCATGAATTGATGGGAACTTCTCCAGTGAAACTCCATGTTGCTACAAAATGGTTTGTTCTGATCTGCTGTCACAGTAACCTGAAATAGAGGAAACAGTCATCAAAGACAGAAATCTGGACCCATTGTTCAATGTACACAGCGAATATCATGATGGCCTTAGGGCTTGGCTGTGTCCAAACGTGTCTTGTAAGGTCACAGCTAGATGTGGCTGTGATTCAGAGACATCCTCCAGGCTCTTCCGGAGACCCTTTGAATCTCTCTGGGGGCAAGAGAGGGTCCAAGAGCGTAGGATCTGCTTTCTGAAAGTTCTCCTTTGGCTTGTCTTAAATTTGCCTCACTGCGTTTCGAAGGATCGGGGGCACATGCTCCTATTTCGGGAAGTGGGGGCCAAATCAGCCTGGCCTCGGCCGCTGTGTGGGTGGCTTTATGGAATGTTCACTGTGTCCTGTGCCAGGTGTCACCAGGCAGTGCCACAGGGGGCTTCGGGAACACAGAACAACCTTGGTTTGCATCCAGCTCAGCTAACCGTGGGAGAGCTTGGGCAACCTGTGTGATCTTTCTTAGCCTGCGTTTTCTCATCGGTAGAACAGGGATAATGAGAGTATGTATTTCATAAGGTTCTCTGAGGCCTGAGGGGGGTAATGCAGGTAAACGGCGTGGCGTGGGGCCTGGTTATGGTGAGATCCTTCCCCCACCCTACATTTAGGCTGCCCCCAGGATGAAGCATCAAGACCTTATTTTTTAATGTTTTTGGTTTGGGTTCATATCTGTTGGGTGTCGTGTGGACCAGCTAGTTAGATGACCAACAGAAAAGTTCAGTTTTGTTCTTTTTCTACATTTCAGCATTACCCTATTTGGACTTTGAAACTCTGTTTCCTGTGGGAGTGAGGGAGTGTCCTTTCAAAACAGACTGCACACTTTCCTCCAGAATGTTATTGGTTTTAAAATCAAGATCTGACAAAGGTAACATCTATAAAAAAGATTCAGGGGTTGTTCCAGGGAATCTCAAAAAACATAAGTGAGGAAGACCAGCTAGGCAATTCCACCGTTATTTAGTTCCATATGAGGAAAAGAGCATCTGTTGAAAGGGTTCTGTTTTGAACTTTGCTCTGGTGATGTCTCTCTTTCACTTTTTACACCAACGGCCACGTTTGCTGCCCGGCCCTTCACTGTCGCCACTGAATCTCTGAACAATATGAATTCAGTCAAAATGGCTTTTTGGGCAGTACAGCTGGGGACAAAATCATGTGACCACAGGCCGGGCCTAGGGGAGCAGATAAAAAGGAAGAGCCTGTCCTCTGCAGCTTGACTTAATTAAAAGGGCCAGGGTTTTGGAAAAGGGCTCTTCCCCCCACTCCTTATGAAACAGTACCATGAAAGATCTGGTCAAGAAGGCCCAAGATGGGGCGCCTGGGTGGCTCAGTCGGTTAAGCGTCTGCCTTTGGCTCGGGTCATGATCCTGGAGTCTTGGGATCGAGCCCCGCATCGGGCTCCCTGCTCAGCGGGGAGTCTGCTTCTCCCTCTACCCTGCCCCCTGCTCATGATAACTCTCCCTCTCTCTCTCTCACACAAACAACTACATAAAATCTTTTTAAAAAATTTAAAAAGAAGGACCAAGATGGCTCCCATGGGGCTTCTCAGACTCCCGTTTTCTCCCACATGCGGATGCAGTGCATCTCCTTGGCCCCTCGGGGAGAGTCGGCGGGGCCCTGCCCCCGGCCGCCCACTCACCGTTGTGAACGATCAGTCTGTACTGCCTGGCCAGGCACAGCTCGTCCTGCCTCTGCCGCACGATCTTCTGCACTTCCAGGGGCAGGCTGTGGGGGTCGCGGGCAAACACGAAGGAGTAGCTGTCGGCACAGGTGCCGTCGAGGTTCAGGAGGCGGCAGGAGTACTGCACGGCGTAGGTGTCATAGTCCGTGTCGATGATCCAGTGGTCATCGTCTGCAAGCCAGAAAGCCACAGAGCCAGTGCCTCTCCCTCCGCAGGCTCAGGCGTCAGGGAAGCACCAGCTCACGAAACCAGCGCCTTCCTGAAACTGGTTTCATTTCTTTAGGAAGCAGGAGGCTACAGAGAATTCTGATGGCTTTCATAAAATTGGGAGGCCAAGAAAGGACCTTGTCCTCCTTCACAGAAAAGAATCCTGGGGTCGGGAGGTGGTGGGGGCGGGGGGAGACCTCGTTCACTTCAATGATTATCTCTTACCCTGACAATAAATGTGCTGGTATTTGTCCAAAGAACAACAGAGAATGTGAGCCCATTGAAACCATGAAATAGACCTTTCTCCATCTGTTCTCCAACAATGTGTGTGCCTTTGGGGCTGACGTCTGGTGGCCGCCAGCTTCTGTCTCGCTGCCCTGCTGTCCCTCGATCCCCTGGAGGATGCCACTCTGATGATCTGCTTCACGGCTACTCTGCTCCATCCTAATTCTGGCTTAGTCACCTGACTCCCTTCTCTGCGCTGGCGAAAGAGAGTAGTTTTTGTGTCGAGGGTACAAGAGGCCCACCCTCTGCTTCACATAGTCTTCTTTCTTAGAGCTTGTACTTTTCAGATCTCCCCAGACAGAGGCAGAGCTGAGCCCCTGAAGAATTCAGATTTCATTTATTCCTGAGGCTGGGAGGTAGGCCAGGAAGACGTGTACGCAAAGATGGCATAAATGTCAACAAAGGCAGGATGAGAAAAACATTAATAAGAACATATGGTGGAGAGATTGACCCTGGAGAAACAACAATGCTCAAGGGTATCCAAACATCTTACACTTCATAAAAAGTGGCACATCTCTACTTGATTTAATGTTCTCATCGACACGGAACCATGGCTAGGACCTTCTGAGCACTTAATTATGTATCAGTCACCATGTAGACAGGTTCCATGTTTTCTCAATTATTCCTCACATCTACCCAAAAGTGCACGCTGTTATTTCTATCTTACCGATGAGGAAACCGAGGCACAGAGAAACTAAATAATTTACTCAAGGTCACAAAGAGCAGGACAGAACCGGAGCCCACATGCCTAATGTCTCCACCACACTGTCTCCAGGCAGTAGGTAAGTTGCGGGGAGAGGGGACAAGAAACAAGAAACAAAAAGCCTCTATGCTTCCATCTCATGCCCAGGCCATGAAGCAGGTGATGGTCTCCGCTCTGTGTTGGTTCCATGAGGGAGGAATGCAGAGGGAACCCGGGTCCCCCAACTTCAGACAGCATAAGGGAGGACTCTCTTGCCCACCCTAAGTCACCTCTTGGTTCTGAGAACCCCCAAGAGTGCCAGCCGAGGAGGGGCTCAGCCTGAACTCAGGCCTGCAGGACAGCTGCACGGGAGTGGATCCTGGAGCCCCGTGTTCGGCTCCCTCCAGGCTCTCCAAGGGGAAGAATGAGCCACCACGGCACCTCCCAGGCTCTCCGACAGGAGAGTGTCAGAGGCCAGAGCTGGGGGCGCCCAGACACATGACTGCTCAGTTATTCATCAGACGGGCCAGGAACAGAAGCCATGGGACAGCCTGCTGGGCCTCACCCTAACCACCGGCTCCCCTCACAGGCTCCTGAGCCTCTGGGCAGTCTTCCTCCTCTGCAAATGAAGTCACTTCTTCCCTGGTGGTGGGGCTCAGTGTGTCCGTCGGAGGCGCCCCAGCAGCCTAACCCCTCAGACACACATGCACTCTTCTTTGAAATGTTACCCCAATTCATGATCGAGGCAGCTATTAGCTCAGCCAATCTGCAGCTTAATTTCCTTTTTCCAAGATTGTTGCCAGAAGTGAATTCTGATGTAAGAACTAAGTAACTTTCGATGCTTGGTTTTAAAGAAAATTGACTACCATTCTTGACTTTAAAAGAAAGGCCTAAGTTGGTTTGGTTTATCTCCAGGCTCTTTTTGGCTAAAAAGTTCAAAGACAACAAAGAATATAAATCCTAACAATCTTTACTAGCCTCTCCCTCCTGAGATGAGATGAACAGCCTGAGCGCCACTCGAAAGAGTGAACTTGGTCCTCCAAACTCCAAATTCTTTGGATTGAATTATCTAGAGCAGTTTCTTAAGCTTCATTGTGCAGAAGGAGCATTCCTAAGGACCACAGCAAACCTACAGACTCTGGGGCCCCACCCCAGAGTAATTTGTAATTCATTATCAGAAAAGCGTACCTTTCACACTAAATGAATCATTCTAGCAAGTTTTGCTACATTACTTGAAATAATTGTTACTACTCACCTGGGAGTTGGAACCCCTGGCTTTTGACACTGGCTCCCATAAACTTGTATGACCATGGGCAAATCACTACCTTCTCTTGGTCTCAGTTTATTCATCTGTATATTGAACCCCCTTCGTAGGGTTGACTCTCCATCTCTAAGATCCCATGATATGTCCCCCCTGGCCTACCTTATTGTCTGGGCACCAAAGAGATTCCAGATTTGAAACTTAAGAGAAATGGAAAGAAAGTAGAAAGGGCATGTAAATGTCGTGTTCTTATGATCAGCCCAAACTGTAGGGTGCTTTTCTGAGAGTCTTCAACACCCTGTCCCCCATCTGAGTTTTGGTGCTTAGAAGAAGGGAAGAGGTCGGTGCCACCCAGAACGCTATGCCTGGCTCAGTATCTCAGCATCTGCCGGCAGGACACTCGGGAGCCAACCCCATGCACAATGCTCCCTACATCCTTGGATGAGGGTCTCTCCGCCTCCGCTGGGGGTGTCCCAGTAATCAAGCTGTCCCAGGGATCCAGCCCAATGAAATGGAGGAAATACAAAACCAGGTTGAGTGGTGATGTGGGCTGGGTCTTGGGGAGGTGGGATGTCTGAGCATGGAGAAGACACACCTTGGCACAATGGCTGGACATGAAAATGGCAGAAGGAGGTCACCTGACAAGCCCAAAGGTCCTTTTGAGCTTGGGCCCGGTTTTTGGAGCTGAAGGTGAAAGGTGGGCGGGAAGGGGCCTCACTAGTCCCGTCTCACCTCCCTAACCTCAGGCTCTGCTGACAGTTCCTGCCACGTACGCACCATTCTTTTCCAGGCTGCCACTGGAGAAGAAACCCAGCAAATTGGTCAGGTATGACCCCCATCCCCTGAGACGGTTCCACTGAACTGACTACTCACTTCCTTTCTGGAGGAAGGACGCTAGGCCCCAATACTTCATCTTGAACTTAGCGGGGTCCTCCGTGTCTGTGAAGGTGCCCACCATGTCTGCGCACACTTCCCAGTTACTGCAAAAGCCAAGGAGATCCTGAGCCAGGCCGGCAAAGGGCTTCCTTCCTCCATCTCACCCTGATGCTCCCCTCCCTCCCCAGTCTGGTTTGGTGCTCAGCCGGGGGTTGGGGAGGGGGGAGGGGGGTCTGACTTCAAAAGACGGACTCGGCCCTTGGCCGTGGCGCTCATCTGGCCATTCTCATCCACAGAGAACTCAGCGACGATGTTGTCCTGCAGGAAGAGGCCCTCGGGGTCCTTCTTGGCCATGGCGTACCAGGTCCCGGAGAACTGCGAGAGAGGTGAGCGCAGGGTTTGGTGGCCCGGCGTGCACGGCCGGCCGCCAGGAAGGGAGAACGCGGGGGACCGGGCACCGCGGCCACCGGGGCCGCCCGGCAGATACCTACGCGAGCCTTGTCGAAGTTCTTCTTGACTCGGAAGCTGCTCACCCGGCAGTCGTGCTCCGCCCGGGCGCTGCCCAGCACGGCCAGCAGCACGAGCGCCCACACCCACGCCATCGTGCCCGGAGTCCTCCCTGCGGGGACCGCGCGCCGTCAGTGCCTGGCCGCGGCCCCCCGCCCCCGGCCCTGCCCGCCCGCGGCCCCCGGCC